>NW_021703779.1:38350188-38542086 GCF_005190385.1 Monodon monoceros
TATATATATATATATATATATATATATATATATATATATATATATATCTGTATCACTTTGCTGTACACCTGAAACTAACACAACATGGTAAATCAACTATACACCAATTTTTAAAATAAATTAACAAAAGATCATATAATCAGCAAATTTTAATAAAAACAAATAAAATGAAATAAGGAGGGACTTCTCTGGCAGCACAGTGGTTAAGAACCTGCCTGCCAATGCAGGGGACACGGGTTCGATCCCTGGTCCGGGAAGATCCCACATGCTGCGGAGCAACTAAGCCCGTGCGCCACAACTACTGAGCCTGTGCTCTAGAGCCCATGAGCCACAACTACTGAAGCCCACGTGCCTAGAGCCCGTGCTCCACAACAAGAGAAGCCACTGCAATAAGAAGCCTGCGCACCTCAACGAAGAGGAGCCCCCGCTCGCCACAACTAGAGAAAAGTCCGCATGCAGCAACGAAGACGCAACGCAGCCAAAAAATAAATAAATTTTTAAAACAATGAAATAAGGAGGAGGACGGGGAGGAGGAGGAGGAGATGGGAGAGGAGAGAGTAGAGAACAGGGAGAAGAGAGGAGGGAGGAGAGAAGAGGAGGAAGATGAGGAAGAAGAGGGGGAGGAAGAGGAAGAAATTCTACTTGTGAACAAGAGCTTTAGCTCATACCTGTGGAGTTTCATCCTGCTGGTAAGCTTCCTTTCCTGACCAGCCCTCACAATCATATAACCCAATTCCTTGTAATAAATCTTGATAGATAGATTGATAGACAGATCCTACTGATCCTGTTTTCTGGCTAAACACTGACCAGTACAGGTATAAATCTAAATAAAATATATTGTATAGGATCTTATGTTGAAAACTGAAAAAAATTAAGAGATTGATCAAAGAAAATCTAAATAAATGGAGAAATATGCAGTTCATGAACTGGAAGACCCAATATTGTCAAGATATCAGTTCTCCCCAATTTGATCTATAAATCCAACACAATCATCATCAAAATGCAGAAAGCTTTTATCGATACCAAAAAGCTAATTCTAACATTTATATGAAAAGACAAAGGCTCTAGAATAGTAGAAAAAATCTGAAATAAAGCAAAGTTAGAGGACACACATTACCTGATTTCAATACTTATCATAAAGCTATAATAATCATGAAAGTGTGGTATTGGCAAAAGGATAAACATAGAGATCAATGGAACAAAACAATGAGCCCAGAAATAAACCCCTACAAATACAGTCAACTTATATTAGACAAAGATGCAAAGGCAATTTACCGTAGAAAGTATAAACTTTTCACCAGATGGTGCTGGAACAACTGGATGTCTATATGCAAAAATATGAACCTCAGCACATACCTCATACTACAAACAAAATTTAACTCAAAATGGACCATAGAACTAAATGTAAAATCTAAAACTATAAAAATTTCTAGGAGAAAGTCTGTGTGACCTTGGGTTTTGCAATCAATTTTTAGATACAACACCAAAAGCATTACCCATGAAAGAAAAAAAAATTAGACTTTAACAAATTAAAATGTTTGCTTTTTGAAAGACACTGTTAAGAGAATTAGAAGATAAAGTACAGACTGGGAGGAAATACTTGTAAATCACATATCTGATAAAGGACTTATATCCAGAACACATAAAGAAATCCTAAAACTTAACAATAAGAAAACAAATAATCTAGTTAAATGAAAATAAAGATCTGAACAGATACTTCATTAAAGAAAGATTTAAGAAGGGCAAGTAAGCATATAAAAAGATGTTCTACATCATCTGTCATTAGGGAAATTATTATTAAAACAATAATGACATTACTACACATCTACTAGAATGGCTAAAATTTTAAAAAATAACAATAAAAAATGCTGGCAAGGATAGAGAGCAACATGCACTCATTCATAGCTAGTGGGAATCAAAGACAGTTTAGCAGTTGCTTATAAAGTCATAGATTTACAATACGACCTAGTAATCACACTCCTTGGTATTGCCCAAGTGAATTTAAAACTTATGTTCACACAAAATCCTACATACAAGTGTTTTAGCAGCTTTCCATAATCTCTAAAAACTGCGAGCAACCAAATGTCCTTCAATGGGTGAATGAATAAGCAAACAGCAGTACACCCATACAAAGGAATACTATTCAGCGATGAAAAGGAATGATTTATTGATAAACACAACATAGGCGAGTTATAAATACATTTTGCTAAGTAAAAGAAGCCAGATCCAAAAGGATATGTACCGTATAATTACATTTATATGACATTCTGGAAAATGAAACATTATAGCAATGAAAAGCAGATCACAGGCCACCAGCATTTAAGGAAGGAGGAATGGTTGACTACAAAGGAGATGCACAGGGAATTTTTAGTGTGATGAAACCATTCTATACAGCACTAAGTTGGTGGATACGTGACCCTTTGCATTTGTCAAAACCCTAAGTACATCACCAAAAGTCAATTTTAAAGTATGCAAATAAAAAAATCAACCAGAGTGTCAAGGGATCTTCAGATGGAATACAGATTATGACATATTATTCTAACTATATAATAAATTTATGACATAATCTCAGTGAAAGGTATGAGGAAAAAGAAGCTGATTTAAATAACTTTGGAAAATGGTGTTTTGACTGGAAAAGGTAAGGCTAAAGACGAAAAGACTATACGTAAACAGTGTACTCTAGTGGGTACATTTGTTTCTCAAGGGGTATCAGTTGAGAAGTCTGAAATCTTTATGTATATACTATGATAGAATACATGAGTCAATAAATGATATATAATGCAGTTATGTTACTCACCATCATAGAAAAAAAGTTAAAAATAAGCTAGGGGAAGACTAGAATGAACCCTGTGGTGCTGGATTAGAGTTGGAGACATCAGTATGAATCCATGTTTAGCTTGATATATATACAAATAGATACAGAAATAATTATAGGTATATGTATACATTGTTTAGTAAACATACATATATTTCCTAACTCTTTTTCCTGGGAGGATCTAGAAGTAATGATAGCCCAGTAGCAATGAGGCACAGTCAGTGCCCAGATTTTGTTTTTTAAATACCATTCTTTAATAAAAGAAACCAGGACTCCTTGGAAAAACAGCTGATTCTGGGACTGGGACAGGAAATACACAAGATGAGTCTGCAGCATTTTGTATGCCAGAAAGAAAGTACTCAAAGAAACAAAATGATGGGACGTGTTAAAGGGAAACAGGAGCCAAACTGAAAGAGCTCCCAATGGCCAAAGCTGGAACAACTTGAGCAAGAAAATAAATAAAATAATACTGCATTATAACCCAAGTATAAAATAAATACTGTGGAAATAAATGAAGACCAACCAAATGAGAGCAAGCAAAGGCAATTTATTCAGAGCTTTCTATAGCAAGAGAGTCAGCCCTGTGTTTTGGCAGAGACTCAAAGATAGGCAAATGGGTGGGAAAGCTTCATAGCAGAACAAAGGGAAGGCTTCAGGTACGTCCTGACTGGAGGCTGTGGGCATGAGGGAGTTGGAGGCAGGCCACCTAGAAGTGGGTCATCTTATGTGATTGGTTAGGGCTGCATTTTTGGCTTTCTCTGGTTAGTCTTAAATTGGAAGTAAGGACAGAAATTAGCAAAGCTGTCAGTTATTAATCAAGTCCTGACAATTTGAGGCTGATTGTTATAGGAATTATTGTCTGGCTTCCTGGATTGTTGCTGGTGATAGCAATTTGGCTTTTTACAAAGCTGACTTAGAGACAGCAGGCTGACTTTCTGAGCTGGATACTGTAGATAATGATTTGGTTTCCTGGGAGGGCTGCTGCAGATTATGGGTCAGAGTTCTATTTTTATATATGGTCTGGCCATTGTCCATCTGTATATTCAGTCTCCCAATATACATGAGTCTATACTAGGTAAACAAATGGTTGAATAAGTAAATATATGAGGCAGAAGGGATAAATCTTCCTTACAGAACATGTGTAGATATTCTCCCCTACAGGAGGTGGAGCTTAATCCCCTCTACCTTGAGTGTGGACTGGATTTAGTGACTTGCTTCTGACCAATTCAGAAATGGAAACATAGTAACTTTATGGTGTTGAAGCTTGGCAAGCACTACTCTGGCCAGATGATTAAGGTTAACACTAGCAATAAGTCATGTTGACAGCATGTACTCCCTGATATGATGTGATGAGAAGGGCACTTCACTTCTGTGACCTTCTTCTCCAAAACCCATAACCCCAATCTAATCATAAGAAAACATCATAAAAACCCAAATCGAGGGGCATCATACAAAATACCTGACCAATACTCTTCAAAACTATCAAGGTCATGAAAAGCAAAAAAAAAAAAAAAAGACAAAGGAACTGTTACAGATCAAGGGAGATTAAGAAGACGTGATGACTAAATGTCAAGTGGTTTCCTGGATAGGACCCTGAAATGGACAAAAAAAAAAAAAAAAAGACATTAAATTTTTTAAAAGAAGAAGAAAAAGAAAAAACTAAGGAAATCTGAATAAAGTATAGAGTTATTATTTCTCTTAATATTAAGTTTTTTGTTTTGATAAATGTATCATGGTTATATGATATTAATATTTGAGGAAAGTAGGTGAAGGGCAAACAGAAACTCCCTGCACTGTCTTTGCAACTTTTCTGTAAATTGTAAAGTATTTCAAAACAAAAAGTGTATTTAAAAAAATAATATGTATCTTCTCAGGTACTTTTAAGTTGACATCTAAACTTTTTCATCATAAGTTTAAATATTTGCAAAAGATATAATTTCCAACATGTTATAAATATTGTTATTCTAAACTAAAACTGTCACATAACTCTTTTAAATATATTCAAAAGACTATAAATACCAAAGCAATTTGAATCACGATCTTCAATTTAACAAATACATGAACAAGCTCTTCTCTTAACTGTCAGAAATATTAAAATTATTCCTTATTCTTCTTGAACTCATATTTCCAAATTATCCCCCTACATAATTTAATTCTATTGAGATACATTTTTATGCTTTAAAGTCCCACTGATTATACTAACATACCTCTCTGCAATAGGAATATATATAAATTGAAACTTTAATTTTTAAAATTACCCATGACCGGGCTTCCCTGGTGGCACAGTGGTTAAGAATCCGCCTGCCAATGCAGGGGACACAGGTTCGAGCCCTGGTCTGGAAAGATCCCACATGACCCAGAGCAACTAAGCCCTTGCACCACAACTACTGAGCTTGTGCTCCAGAGCCTGCGCTGTGCTCTAGAGCCCATGAACCACAACTACTGAGCCCATGAGCCACAACTACTGAAGCCTGCATGCCTAGAGCCCGTGCTCTGCAACAAGAGAAGCCCGCGCACTAAAACAAAGAGTAGTCCCCGGTCCCCACAACGCAGCAACGAAGACCCAATGCAGCCAAAAATAAATAAATAAATTTTTAAAAAATTAAATTAAAAATAAATAAATAAAATAAAATTACCCATGACCTTAAGGCTTAAATGTTAATTATAATTACAGTTCAATCCAGAATAAATTTTTACCAGTAATACACATTTGATCAAAATGACTACATTACAAAACTTTGAAAATTATTAAACCTAAAAAGCAATGATTTATTGGAGACACGTATCTCTATGAGAAGGACAGAGGTTATTTTTGCCGTAAGGAGGACTTCTGACACCAATATTTGGAACTGTCTTTCTGTGTTACCCAGGAGGGTAATACTCATGGAAAGGCTCCACAACAGGATTCTAACTGAGTGAGAAGTGTGCCTTTCTTCTGTAAAATAGAATAAAGGAGAATGTGAAATAAAAGGGGAGTGTGGGAATTCACCTTGAGGTCTTGGCCCCAAGTGCATTTTCACACAGAAAATACAAAAACGAGTAAATATGGAAGTTTAGGATTTATAAAGTGATCCCCTTAAAACCAGCCATTCCTGTGTCCCACTTAGAAAGACTTTATATATCTCTGGGAGTACAAATTCCCCAGTCTGAAAGCTACCCTCGTGAGGATGCTGAAAAGGTTGGAGTTTACACCATGGGCCAAAGGAGAATGATCAGAGCTGCCAAGCAGAAAAGATTTTGCACTTTAGAAATAGAATCTGGGTCATTATTTCCTGATGTATCAAGGAAAAAGGAACTGGAGGAGTAGTTGAGTTGGTGCTGTAGAGAAATCTTTTAAGAGTCCCTACCTCCAAACCTCTTCCAAGGCAGGTTCTTATTTATCAGACAATAAGATCCATTAAGTGGTAATCATCTCCCCAAGGAGCAATTTCCCCTGGTATCCCAGTTCTCTAAGCATCAGATAATTCTAAGTCCAACAGGTTGAACCTATCTAGACAGAACAGTACATATTATAGAACCACAGTCCCTGTGCCTACAACACAGCATGAGGAGCCTAAAGCACATTTTTGTCTCTATAAATGTGGAAGGAAATGTTTTATCCTTAGCACTTTCCATAACCTAGTTAGGTCCCAATTTAAGGAAACCCTCTGCCATTAGAATCCCACTTAAATGAATAAAAAGAACAAAACCTCAGTCCTTACAGAGGGACCTTTATATCCCAGCAGACGGTCTGTATCAATATTGTATTGCTATCATGAGCAAAACTGTATTTTCACTGATTCCCTTATCCATTTAGCAGAAAACTGACTAAATACCTGGATATCTTTTGGGAGGAGTATTTATGTAGTGTCTAAATCTAGATACCTGTAAAATACTAACTATTTTAAATAAACCATTCTTTTCAAAATATTGTTCTGATTATGAGTTTGGTATTCTCTGAGTAATACCAAAATTGTGTTTTGTGTGTTTGACACTCTGGGTTGAAGGAAAATTATGTTGCTGGGGTGAAATGGTATCTTGACAGGCATTACATAATTCAAGCTCTGGAAAGCATACTAAGTGCTGACAAGGACTCTCTCCTTGATCAAGCTTTAGCTTGGTTCCTCCGAGCCCTCTTCTAGACTAGGCCTCATCTTTGGCCTACCCTCCTTGTCCTTGAAGGAGATTATAGTATGCCACCCCAAAATATACCACTTTGGATTATTTTGAGCCGAAGACAATTAATGCAGGAACAGGAAAAGCTCACTACCATCCCCCTTTCTGCCTAAAGACAAGGTATAAACTTCCCTTTGTGAAGGTGTCCCCTGTCCTCTCTCTTGTACCAGGAAGAATATAATGATTTTTAATCACCAGAGATACTTTTATCACCCCAAGGACTGCATGAGATGAGTCTGCATAACAAACCTTATAAAAATAGCTCTTTTCTCCCATTAGTTTGCCCAGTATATTTACCTTCCCATAATTTACCACCCCTAGAAGTCCAAGCCCCTTTCCCTTTGCTTTGTTACTTCTCCACAATTTATTACTCTCTGTTAAAATGGTATATAAAACCCCATCCAACCGCTTCTTTGGGTCTTCACTTCTTTTCTATGAAGGCTTCCATATGCATATATAATAAACCTTTTCTCCCGATAATTTTCCTTTTATCAGTTTAATTTGCAGGGCCTTAGTTACTAAACCTAAGAGGGTAGAGGAAATGTTTTCTCCTCCTCTACAGACTGTTGTCCTTGGCCTGCCAAATCCAATCCTGCAAAAAAAATCCTGCAAAACCCAATCCTGCAAAAAAAATCCTGCCAAGCCAGTTTAGCAGGAATCTGTTCCCTCCTTCACACTTAAGCAAGTTTTTCCTAGTAATTTTCCATTCACTGACCCCCCTCACCCTTCCCAATGACTATAAATCCACAGCTGCATATGTGCATTCAGAGTTGAGTTCAGGCTCTCTCTCCCCTAATGCAATAGTCTTGAATAAATTCTTCCTTGCCTGTTTAATTTGTCTGGTACAATTTTTCTTTGTTAGTTTCAGGCACTGTGTTGGGTGTGGTGTGTTGGGTGTGTATGGTGTAAGTCCCTTTCATCCAAGACCATGCAATTCACTGGGCTATGCATTAATTCAAGGGAAGTTCATTCAGGATGTTTAGTATTTTGACCTCCACCCTGTTATTGAAAGTTAGCAATACACTTGAGGAAGCAGGGCTGGCCTGGACTTCTGAGGCTTTCCCTTCATGCCAATTCATATCGTAAGGAGGATGCATGGAATCTTCTCTGTGCTTCTTTGGTGAGAAAACAGGGTGCTCTAAGAAACAGGTGATGCCCAGGAAAGTAAAAGAACAGATTATCAAGAGAAGCCAGGGCAACACTTTTAACACAGGCACAGGCACTCCTTCTAACTAACACCCCTTTCTTTTCTTCTCTTTTCTTTGTCTTTTTTTCTGACACTCACAAGCTGATCAGTGTTTAATACCAAGAAGGCCTGTAATCCAAATCACCGCTAACTAGTTGGCTCCTCTAGGAAGCAGATGCTGAGACTAAGTTAGGAGTATAAGAAGTTGGGGACAAAACGCCCTGAAAGATAAAAGGGGAGGAAATAGTATTGAAAAGGAAGCACCTCAGATGAAAAGTCAGACCTGACAAAGTCTTGGTCAACCCAACAGGGAGCTTCAAAGCAAAGATTGCCCATTAGAGAAGTCTCATATTGGATAAAAACAGCCAGGCTCTAGTAAGCCCAGCTGTGCTCAGCCTTTGGCTGGCGGCTACACAGGAAGAGTGCAGCCTCTGCTCAAAAGCAGAGGTGGATCCTTAAGGTGTTGCAGCTGAATGGCAAGTTCATTTCTGAGTGGCACAGCTCCATGACTGCCCCAGAGAGATGGTGCAGAATTAGAAATTTTTCCTAAGCAGAAAATTGACTTAAAGCAAATTGCCTGCCTTCCTTCTGAGTACTGAGTACAAGAATGGGCAAAATGATCACCATGGTTTTTTTTAACCCTTTAAATTGTGAAATATAACATACATACTGAAAACTGAACAAAACGAACATGTACAACTCAAGAATTTATCACAAAATGAACACCCGTGTAACCACCATCCAGATAAATAGAATACTGCCAACATCCCAAAGGATTTCCATGTGCCCTTCACCCCAAATACTAGCCCCCAATCCCCAAAAAAAGTAACCAGTATTCCGATTTTATCATTATGATACTCTAGGTGGCACTTTGATTGTTCAAAGAAATAGATTAAACCAAGCTTCTGCCCAAACTCAAGAAAATTGAATTTGGGTGGTCATTAGTATTGTTAATGATTCCTTCAAATATAGAGCTCCTTTCAGTCTTGAGATCTTACTAATGGATCACAAAGAAGCTGTAGGACAGAGAGTGAAGGTAAAGTAGTTGAGCCCTAACCAATTCTGAGTTCATTTGAAATAGAAATAACACAGGTAAAGTTATAAGTTATATAAACAGAGAATATGAGAGTAAATGATTATCTAAACTCTGATTCACTGCCAGGTTTTCAGAAACACTTTGGCACAGCTCAAGATATACTTTTATATAGACCATTGTCAAGGCCAGGGTCCCCGAGAGAATCATAGGCTTACTTCCCCAAAGTGCCCAAACTGTCCTCCCTCTATTAAGACTATTCTGAAAGTAGCTGGTTCAGGGTCCAAGAACAAGGACTCATCTCTCATGTGCCATTTATTAATCTTTTCTTTAAAAGGATTTTTAAATAATATGTTCTTATAAAATTAAAATTAAAAATATACAGAAGTAAAAAGTGAAGTTCCTTAGGTTGGATTCCCCAAAAACAGACCCTGAGATTAGAATTTGCAGACAAGCAGTTTATTTGTAAGGTAAAGGAGCACAGGGAGGGAGCCAGAAAATGACACAGAGGAGGGAAGGAAAGTCAATAAAGGATGTGTTGATGAGCAAGTTCTCATTCGCTGCAGTTGGGGCCAATTCCCCTGTGAACCTCCAGTAGATGGTATAAAACAGAAGCTGGCAAAGTTCTCAGCCCGTGAGTAAAATCCACCCAATGATTATTTTTATAAGTAAACTTTTAATGGAATATAGCCACTTCCTCTTTTTTTTTTTACATGTTTTCTGTAAGTTGAACAATTATGACAAACGATATCACCCTCAAAGCCTAAATTACTTATTATTTGGCCCTACAGACAAAGTCTGCAAGTCCATGGTATAGAACCTGCCTCAGAGTTGTCCCACCAAGGGTGAGGAGGCTGAAGTGTTGACCTCCACTCATCCCTCATCAGCTGAGGGCTGCCCTAGGGGTGCTAACTCCTCAGACCTTCTGGCTGACTCTGTAAGCAGGCCAAGCACACTCCTGTGTCCACAGGAAGTCCTCATGTGCTTGCAGTAAGAAACTATAGGTATGAATGGCAACAACGAATGCCAAGGAGATATGAGCATGACAACAATAGCACTTGCTACCATTCCTATCCCACATACCCATCAGTTCCAATCCCCATAGGTATCCACTTTAAGTTTGGTGTGTATCTTCCCAGGTGTTTGTCTATGCATACAGAATGTGCTATACTCATTTGGGTGTACTAGTTTATTTGGGAGTTGATGCCACTGTATGTGTGAAGGAGCAGGGAGAATGAGAAAGGGAAGGAGAGATCTAATAAACGTTTACGTTATTGTGCTGGTAACTGCTGTGGGCAACTGGGGGCCCCCTGAGTGCCTTAGAATTGTCCTCCTGTTGCTAGCTAAAGCTGAGGGTGTTAACTTCCACTTAGAATGAGGTTACCCTCCAGGAAGACTGAATAAGCTTCTATGGCTTTGGAGAAAACTCTGAGGCAAAAAAAAAAAAGCTAGAGCAATGAAACAAGGATTTGAGGTAACATGTTGACAACACACATGGAAACTGCCCAATGTAGCTGCACTTGAAATCAGGAGTAGGTCATGGGATTGTGGCTAGGAAACCAACATTGTTTACTACAAGCCTAAATCATGCTCACAGAATTACTTACTTACATGACCCTGATAAATCTAGCTGGATGAGAAAATAGTCAACCGTCAGAGCAGTGAGTCATAAGATACTCTGAGATAGCAACATATTCTTTACCTGCCTTTGAACAGTAACGCCCTTCAACTATCTTAGCCGACCATTATATAATAAAAAACATAACATCATTACCTTCTTTGTTCAGTTTTCTTTTAACCGTTAAGTTTTAAATGCTATCATGCCTTCCTCACCTATGACTCAAAACATCATGTAAATCTGTGGTCTTTAATGTGAAAAGAAGTGATTGCCATAGTATTCATTCTTATGCCTGAAAAAAGTAAACATGTGCATCTTTGTCGTAAGTGACTGTTAATGAAGTATATATTTGATCACTTTTCATAACTACAGAGATAAAATGAGTTATATCCAAATTGGGTGATGTTACATTCTCCAAAGATAAATTTCAGGAGGATTTTGCATCCATGCCTTATTGCCTCCTTGGGCCTTAAACCTTTAGAGAGGATTGGGGGTCACACTCTTTGCCTAACAACACTGCGACTTGGGGTTAGGAGACACTCAATGTCCACTGCTGAAACTAGGGCTTAATCCTTTCACTGGTACGTTATAGTATCCAACTGTGACTCGACCAAACACTATCTTGTGCTTTGTGGGTTTTCTATCCCTGCTTATTCCAGGCAGCTGAGGAACACACGGGGCTGAAAATGAAATTCCTCCATGCAAAGTGGTTAGTGTTGCAGAAAGCAGCACTGCAAAGATGCTGAAAACTTAATTCACATCGCTTGATTTGTGACGTGTGGAACTCAGAAGGCAGAGCACGTTTATATTTATTTTGTCCCATCTATCTGTCAGTACAGATTAGAGTGAAGGATGCATGCAAGGAATGATGCAGAAGAGCCTCCGTCCAGTTAACACACCTTGAACCTCACACAACAGCCCAAGACCAGAACAGAAGATCTGGGAACTCAGGAAAGGTTGGGTCTAGGAGTGTCTTAAATTAGCCTGGGTTCAGACAAAAGCCCATTTAGACTAGCAGCATGGAAATCTGATGATGGGGAATCATGGCCCAGATAAACAAGGCAGAACATCAAAGACTGTTAGGCAGTTCCTCTTGTATGCTGTGAGGATCCCATCCCTACTGTGGAGAACTGTGAGCACAAGCTGTTGACTACAGCCCTTTGCACATGATGACCATGCCGTTCATTTGGAGAGGAGAAAGTGCTGGGAGAAGGGAGTGACGGCTGTCAAAGGAGTTGTTATAACTAGGCCAAGCTTAAATAAAGGCTTTTCAATAAAAGATGTAAACAGATAAAGTCCTTGAAAGTGAAAATGACTTATTTTAAAGGAGTCACAGCATTGAAGTCTTGGGCTGTGACAAAAATGAAAATGAAAATGATACAATACCTCAGCTCCATGGAAATCTGGAAATGATTTTTGGCCCAGCTGTCTTTAGCTTCCAGAGGTTCTTAGAAGCAAACATGGTTTTTTTGTTTGTTCATCTCCCAGGGATAAGTCCTTGAAGTATGCCCTTCTTGTGTGGCAAATAAGAGAAGGAATACTACTCAGTTTATCGCAACTGCACGCTAAATATTATCAGAGCCATCTGTAGCTGGATGGATTACCAAGTTACAGGTGAGTGTGGTGTTAGGTGAATGCTTTCTGACAGAAAAACACTTACGGATGGGGGTGAAAGCTGAGAATTGCATAGTACAGGCAGCCTTTAGGGAATGAACTTTTATTCACCACCTCCACTGCTGAAGCTTGGGGTTGTTTTTATCATAGAAAAGATTTAAACTGCAATTAAGAGGCATCTGCTACATTCACTTACACTGGAATCTTTGTGGCATTGATGTGTCTTCTCCCTGATGTCATCAAGGTTGCCATGGGAACAAAGAATCGGTAGCTTAAAGCATCTAATTCTCTCTTCAAATACTCCCTCATCATAAAGAAAATGAAAAAACGTAAAAATCTGAGACAAGAGAAATCATTTTGGGGGGTGGGTTGAATTCTGACACCTCAGGAACAATGAGGGTGTGTGTAGAGGAGAGAGACAGAAGAATGAGAACACTAGCAAGCAAGAAATCAATACCTGGCAAACAAAAGTATTAAAAGATCATATTATCACACCTGACCTATTTTATACAATCCAAAAAATATCTGTTACCTCTCAACCTGATCATTAAAAACAAGAACAGAAGCAATGTAGAATCACAGCAGAAACAAAGAAACAAGAGGTGAACTGTCTTGCGGTCTCAATTAGTGGCAAGGTGACCTAAGAGAGGTTCAGAGGAGAAGAAATACATAATGAGTCTTTTTAAAATAAGCCAAGCATATTATTTTAAATGAACCATTGGAAATAAGAAAAAAATGGATAGCATAAGCAAAAATTGAATTGCATGATGGAGTTCAAGTACAAATTACCATTTGTTTACTTTTCAGTCTTTTACAAGAAGGTCAGAGAGCTCAATACGGTTTTAAAATGCAATTTTTAAGCCTGTGGCCTGTGGGCCTAGTATTGTTGCTTATGTAATAATCTTCTTGGAAAAGACAGATCAGCCTGGCTATGGGCTTCAGAACTATCAATGTTTGTCTCACAAAAATCTCCAGCCTTCCTGAGGATTCTCTGACCATTCTCTGTGCCTTTGCCTGGGGTGGCGGGGGGTGGGGGGAGAGGACGTGCTACTTAAGGAAAATACTGATTCTCTGGCACAATGAGACTGACCAAAAGTTAGGGTCCTTTTTGCTATCAGTTCTGGGGATCACAGTTTAGATTTACAGCTTTGCCTGTGTTGCGGTATATGGAACAGAGGGGGAAAAGAAAAGGAGATGGGAGGCAAGTACTATTTTCTTATTTAAGAATATAGTTAGTGGGTAGACTGACATTTTAATAGTTAGTTTCAACTGGTTGCTTTCTTGGATTAAACAAGTGCTTTAAACTGCCACCTGAGTTTTACATGGGAGAGGATGTGGGTTGTGGTTAATTTTCAACCCTGCTCATTTATTTCTAGGTAATAGAAACGTGAATTGTAGCTAGCTGTTAAAATGTATAGAAAATCAAATCAATATAACTCATTATCACAGTGAAGAAAGGAATAGTATATGTAAGAGTGAGGAACTTATAACTGAAATATTTTGCAATTCAAGGGTATATGAGAGTATCAATCAAAAACTACTCCAAAGAAAACATAACTAGGCAAGGATTCAGAAACCTTCATTGACTGGTGGCGGGAGGGGGGGCATCTCTGCCTTTATAAATTTTCTATTGTCAAAATAATTCCCTGTAATAAAATCACCTTAAAAGTCAGGGAATTAAAACTACAATCACTTATTTTCACTTATACATCTTTGATTGAAGCTGTGCTTGGCTGGGTAGCTCTGTTTCAACCTTAGGCTCCAGCGTGGCTTGTTCCCTTGCTGCAAGGGCACAAGTCTGATCTATGTGTGCTCACACTGTGGAACCCAGCTGAATGGACAGCAGCTAGCCAGGACAATGGCAGAGGCACCAGAAGCCAAGCCCAATTGCAGAAGTGCATTTCACATTTCTGCTTGCATCAAGTTTCTATCACAGCATTAGCTAAAGCAAGTCACATGGCAAAGCAAAGCTAAACAATAAGGGGCAACAAAATATACGCATTCCAATCTAAGGCCAAAGCAAATCACACGGACAAGCCCAAAGTCAATGTTTCAGGGAAATATACCTTTTCCATAGGTGTGAGAGGAAAGGAGTAAACATTTTTGAACAATAATCTGATACAGTTCTAACTAGCTGTGCGATTTGGGCCATATCTTTCAATCTCACTTGTCTAAAATTTCCTCAAGAGAAAAAGTGAAGAAGATAGAGCTGCAATACGGTATCACAGGGAAACACAGGCTTTGGAGTTGTATAGACGTTGTTAAAATCTCAGGTTTGTGGAGAACTAGCTATGGCTCTTGAGGAAATTACTGAATCTGATTCTCAGATTCTTCCTTGTATTTCCCTTCAGGGGAAATTTTTTAAAATCTATTTATTTATTTGTTTATTTTTGGCTGCTTTGGGTCCTCGTTGCCGCACAAGGACTTTCTCTAGTTGCAGAGAGCAGGGATTACTCTTTGTTGCGGTGCATGGGCTTCTCATTGCGGTGGCTTCTCTTATTGCAGAGCACAGGCTCTAGGCACGCGGGCTTCAGTAGTTGTGGCATGTGGGCTCAGTAGTTGTGCCACACGGGCTCAGTAGTTGTGGCACACAGGCTTAGTTGCTCCGCGGCATGTGGGATCTTCCTGGACCAGGGCTCGAACCCGTGTCCCCTGAACTGGCAGGTCGATTCTTAACCACTGTGCCACCAGGGAAGCCCCCCCTTCAGGGGAAGTACTGTTATCTGTTGTAGGAAACCACCCCAGAACTCAGTGACTTAATACAATAAAAGTTTATTTCTCATTTCTGATATGATCTCATGCAGTTTGGGCAGCTATCCTGGGCAGCTTTTCTCTAAACCAGGGGTTAACAAACTACAGTTCACAGGCTAAATCCAGCCAGCCCGTTTTTATAAATAAAGTTTTATTGGAACATAGCCACACCCGTTCATTTACATATTATCTATGGCTATAAGAGTAGAGTTGAGTTTTTGCAACAGAGGCAGTTTGGCCCACACACACCAAAAATATTTACTATCTGGCCCTTTACAGAAAAAGTTCACCAACCCTTCCTCAAAACAATACATTGGGGATCCAAGCTCCTTCAATCATGGTTCCATCATGATGGAGTCTTTCACTTCTAGCCACTCAGACAGAGAAGAGAGAAAATTGTCTCTGTAGGCAGACTGTCTACTTTACTGCCTTCTTCCAGAAGTGAAACATACCACTTCTCATAGTTCATTGGATAAAACCAGTCACATGGCCAACAAAACTGCAAAGTGTGGTAGGAAATACAGAGCACATTTTAAAACTTTCTATTAAATGGGAGAAATAAAATGAAAATGCTGAATTTCAAAAAACTCCACATATAACATTGATAATAGAAATATTCATACCCTTAAACACTAAAATTGATAAAGATAAAAGCATGAAAATAAATATCCAACTCAAAAGGTAAGGAAAAAACCACTAAAGCAGAAAGAACAAAATACTAAAGAGTAGAGTTAATGAATGAACTAATATATAAATAATAAGCTGGTTCCTTGACAAAAAATAGACAATCTAAACTAGTGAAATGAAAAAAGGAAAAACTGCGAATAAAAGTGATTACTTATGGCAGTAGGGTGAAAGGAGTATGTACAGATAAAAGGGATGGAAGTAGCCCTTCTCTGAATATAGTTTTTAAATAAAGTTTTGACTTTGAACTGTGTAAATGTCTTATACACACAAAAATCAATTTATACCAAAAATAAAAAGTATGCAAAACTTAAAATTGAGCACAGATAACCTAATTTCATATGAAATGGGTAATAATCACACAAAGAAAAGAGTTATTTCAAGGGATTTTTCTCATAGATATCTGTACGTTCTTAGCTGTTTACAGAGCATATACAGACAGATTTGTGTGTTAAATAGTTAAGACAAAAAGAACAGCAAAGAAAGCTTAAACTTAATTCAGTCGTTAAAGCAGTGAGAATATTAGTATTGTGGTCTTGCAATTGTATGTATATTGCAGAATAAGCAAGGAAGTAAATAGTTAATCTTTCCAGGGACCAATATTTTAAGTGTTAGAGAAAAGAACAACAAATACAAAAGCAAATTTAAAAAAAACCTGTAGTATTAAATTTGTATTAAACATATTTTAAACAATTTAATTCATATTAATATATGCAAGCTTTATCCCTGAAAGGTATTAGAAGCAATGACATCACAGTTGTACTGAGGATAGCTAGCACTCAGATCTTGATATATACGAACCATTTCCCACGAGAAAGAATCTACGTGGAGAACTGGCTGAACCCATGTCTGTGGCAGGCAAAATAAATGGGGAGCCTGAATGATTCTGTGCTAGAAAGCAAGCAAGGGCTCAAAGAATAATGGGGACATGTCAAAAGGATACAGAAGCCAATGTGAAAGGGCTCACACTGGCCAAAGTGAGCACAATGTGAGCATCAAAAGAATAGTGACTCTCAACTGGTTATAAAACACTGAAAAAATTTAAATACATGAATCCACAGTGATAAAATAATATAACTTTTAGACTGCTGATGTGGGAGGACCTGTAGTTCATTCCCAGCTAATAAGGGAAACAATAAATGAAAGCCAGCAATAAAATGACAAAATTAGAAAATCACCATTTTGCAACATCCAGTGAAATATTTTATTCATCACCTATCACAGGTCAGTGACAATAGCTGTAGTCATCAGGCAAGTGGAGGCCCTCCTTTAGGGGAGGACCCCAGGGTCTCATGGCATAAGGTCAGGGCCATGTGCCATTAAAAGGAGGGCTGGCAAGACTAGGCAGGTTGCCAGGGCTCCAGTCAAGGCGCTAGCATTCTAGAGACTTAATCTGAGAAGGAACTAAAGGCAAAGTCAGGAATGGGATAGCAGCAGCCGAGGCTTACAGACTGGGCTTGTGGGGAAAGCTGTGGCTCTGTGGGCAAAAGTTATGTTCAGTGACAGCTCACCCAGCCCTACCAGCTACTACAAACTGGAAAAACTGTAGAGCCCACCAGTCATTAGGACTCACACTGAATCATGATTCTCATTAGCAGGATATTCTAGGAGAACCCTGGTCAGACCCCTCTTATAGTCCGAAAATGCTCTGAATGCTCACCACATATTTACTATCTTTGTTCTTTCTTTCCAGAGAAGGATGTTAGCACTTAACTACTCAAAATGTGGTCCATGGATCAGCAGAATTAGCATCACCTAGGAGCTTGTTAGAAATACAAATCGTAGGCTCCACCACAGACCTAATGAGTCTGACTCTTCATTTTAACAATATCCCCAGGTGACTCTTATGCACATCAAAATTTGAGAAGCCCTGGTTTGGCAGGCACTTTGGAGGAAGTTAGCTGAAAGTGGTGGGCCAAGGGGATGTCACAGAGCTATGGAAGCTGGTTCCTGGCATTTCTCAGCATGCTCCATCAAGCATGCACCCCACTCTCACCTTTTTTCCTCCCCTAGGTCCATATCACTGGCTTGGGAACAGATGCTTTCTACCTGTGAGGGTGTGAGATGAATTAGGATAGAGCTTGGGGAGGGATGGGAGGAGGAAAATATGTCAAGAGACTAGCGATTATAGTGATGATAGATAAGAAAAAGGGCTGGCAGATATGGCTAAAAAAGAAACAAATAATTCCATTTGACATTTCCATTTAATCATGGCTTCTTATATACCAAAGCCCTAACCTAAAGGATTGGTTCTTACACCCAGAATCACAAGGCTTCAGGATATGCCACTAGGATGAAGTTAGGCAGGCTATAGAAACTCTCTACGCATCAGTCTTCCCATCCGTGAAGTGGGGACAATGACAGTACCTACCATGTAGGGCTGCTTGAAGATTAGATGAATCAAGTAGCTGCCCGACATCACACGTCCTGTTAAGTAACGTCCAGCTGTGATATCAAGCCAGCCATGAGGCTCCAGCATCCATCAGTGTTTCTGAACCACTATGCTGTGCTGCCACTGAAACATGAAAAGAGTAGAGAAGAACTGAGAAGCAGTCCCTCCTTCAATCACAGCTTTGATGAACAGTCATTTCCGGATCTTCTCCCCGTATGATAATCCAGAATCCTCATGAAGCCTATGAATTTTTCTGTCTGTTATGAAAAGCTCAACCTGTATTTCTCCTCCCACCCCATCATTGTGGCTGCTCTCTGAGCACAGTGGGGACTTCAGTCACTTAATTCTCGGTTAATCAGAGTATTTGAGCCTAGGATAAAAAAAGCTTTGCAAGTGGCCACATCAAGTGACGTGGAGAGATGTTTAATCAAAGGTTAACCATGCTTTTATTCATTTACACCACAGGGAAAGTCTCAAGGCTTAGTTTTCTGAACTAAAGTGAACTAGCTCCATTTAACTCTGATGTTTATGCCTGTTGATAAAAACTATCAAAGCAATACAAGGCGAGGAGGCAAAAAATTCAATAGAGGGTATATAAAGTGAGGACACCTGTAAGGCAAAAACACGGGGGATCCCAGCACAGTGTGATAAACAAACCAATAAGCTTTAAAGTCAAACAGACCCAGGCGACAGAGCTATGTGACCCTGGTAAGTAACTCCATCTCTCTGAGCTTCTATCTTGCCATCTCTAAAGTGAGGCTAATGCCACTTCACAGAGATTTTGTGAGAGTTCCAGAAGACTGGCTATGTAAAGTAGTTGTACAGAGCCCTACAGATGGAGCCACTCAATAAATGGTAGGTGGTATCTTTTTGGACTTATGATCCTAATAATATCAGATAATTAAAGAGTTAATACATGCACATTTACACTCACAGCAACAAGGTGTAGTCTGCACATAAAGCCAGTGCTTTTATTTAGTGAAAAATAGACTTGGTAAAAGTAATATGTACAAACACATTGCTTGTGCTAGCCTCTCCTTATTTACAGAGCAAGTGAAAAGCGAAATGAAATCTCCACCTGAAGAGCTTCTAGTCAGCCGAGACAGCACAACAATAAATTACGTTTTTTTGGACCTTCAAGATGGCAGAGGAGTAAGACGTGGAGATCACCTTCCTCCCCACAAATACATCAGAAATACATCTACATGTGGAACAACTCCTACAGAACACCGACTGAACGCTGGCAGAAGACCTCAGACCTCCCAAAAGGCAAGAAACTCCCCACGTACCTGGGTAGGGCAAAAGAAAAAAGAAACAACAGAGACAAAAGGATAGGGACGGGACCCGCACCAGTGGGAGGGAGCTGTGAAGGAGGCAAAGTTTCCACACACTAGGAAGCCCCTCTGCGGGCGGAGATGGAGGGTGGCAGAGGGGCAGCTTCAGAGCCACGGAGGAGAGCACAGCCACAGGAGTGCGGAGGGCAAAGCAGAGAGATTCCCGCACAGAGGATCGGTGCCGACCAGCACTCACCAGTCCGAGAGGCATGTCTGCTCACCCGCCGGGGCGGGCGGGGCTGGGAGCTGAGGCTCGGGCTTCAGAGGTCAGATCCCAGGGAGAGGACTGGGGTTGGCGGCGTGAACACAGCCTGCAGGGGAAAAAGTCAGCACCTGCCTAAGAGGCAAGAGACCATTGTTTCCAGGTGCGCGAGGAGAGGGGCTTCAGAGCACAACCTAAACGAGCTCCAGAGACGGGCGTGAGCCGCGGCTATCAGCACAAACCCCAGAGACAGACATGAGATGCTAAGGCTGCTGCTGCCACCACCAGGAAGCCTGTGTGCCAGCAAAGATCACTATCCACACCTCCCCTCCCGGGAGCCTGTGCAGCCCGCCACTGCCAGGGTCCCGTGATCCAGGGACAACTCCCCCCGGGAGAATGCACGGCGCGCCTCAAGCGGGTGCAACGTCACGCCGGCCTCTGCCGCCGCAGGCTCGCTCTGCATCCGCGCCCCTCCCACCCCACCCCCCACCGCCTGAGTGAGCCAAAGCCCACGAATCAGCGGCTCCTTTAACCCCGTCCTGTCTCAGCGAAGAACAGACGCCCTCAGGCGACCTACACTCAGAGGCGGGTCCAAATCCAAAGCTGAACCCCAGGAGCTGTGAGAACAAAGAAGAGAAAGGGAAATCTCTCCCAGCAGCCTCAGAAGCAGCGGATTAAAGCTCCACAATCAACTTGATGTACCCTGCATCTCTGGAATACCTGAATAGACAATGAATCATCCCAAAATTGAAGCAGTGGACGTTGGGAGCAAAGGTATATTTTTTTCCTTTTTCTCTGTTTGTGAGTGTGTATGTGTATGCTTCTTTGTGTGATTTCATCTGTATAGCTTTGCTTTTGCCATCTGTCCTACAGTTCTGTCTGTCTGCTTTTGTTTTTGTTTTCTTTTAGTATAGTTTTTAGCACTTGTTATCATTGGTGGATTTGTTTTTTGGTTCGGTTGCTCTTTTCTTTCTTTTATTAATTATTTTATTTTTAATAACTTTTTTATTTTAATAACTATTTTTACCTTCTTTTTTACTTTTTATTTTTTTTAATTTTTTATTTTAATAAGTTTACTTTATTTATTTTTTTTTACTTTCTTTTTTTTGCCCTTTTCTTCTGAGCCATGTGGCTGACAGAGTCTTGGTGCTCCGGCCGGGTGTCAGGCGGGTGCCTCTGAGATGGGAGAGCTGAGTTCAGGACGTTGGTCCACTAGAGACCTCCAAGCTCCACGTAACGTCAAAGAGCAAAAGATCGCCCAGAGATTTCCATCTCAACGTTAACACTCAGCTCCACTCAACAACCAGCAAGCTCCAGTGCTGAATACCCCATGCCAAACAACTAGAAAGACAGGAACACAAACCCACCCATTAGCAGAGAGGCTGCATAAAATCATAATAAGGTCACAGACACCCAAAAACACACCACCGGACCCGGTCCTGCCCACAAGAAAAACAAGATCCAGCCTCATCCAGCAGAACACTGGCACCAGTCCCCTCCACCAGGAAGCCTACAAAACCCATTGAACCAACCTTAGCCACTGGGGCCAGACACCAAAAACAACGGGAACTACGAACCTGCAGCCTGTGAAAAGGAGACCCCAAACACAGTAAGTTAAGCAAAATGAGAAGACAGAGAAACGCACAGCAGATCCTGAAGGAGCAAGGTAAAACCCCACCAGACCAAACTAATAAAGAGGAAATTGGCAGTCTACCTGAAAAAGAATTCAGAGTAATGATAGTAAAGATGATCCAAAATCTTGGGAATAGAATGGAGAAAATACAAGAAACGTTTAACAAGGACCTAGAAGAACTAAAGAGCAAGCAAAAAAACCTAGAAGAACTAAAGAGCAAGTTGGTGAACAACACAATAAGTGAAATTAAAAACTCTCTAGAAGGAATCAATAGCAGAATAACTGAAGCAGAAGAATGGATAAGTGACCTGGAAGATAAAATACTGGAAATAACTATGGCAGAGTAGAAGAAAAAAGAATGAAAAGAATTGAAGACAGTCTCAGAGACATCTGGGACAACATTAAATGCACCAACAATAGAATTATAGGGTTCCCAGAAGAAGAAGAGAAAAACAAAGGGACCGAGAAAATATCTGAAGACGTTATAGCCGAAAACTTCCCTAATATGGGAAAAGAAATAGTTAAGTCCAGGAAGGACAGAGAGTCCCATACAGGATAAATCCAAGGAGAAACATGCCAAGACACATATTACTTAAACTACCAAAAATTCAATACAAAGAAAAAATATTAAAAGCAGCAAGGGAAAAACAACAAATAACATACAAGGGAATCTCCATAAGGTTAACACCTGATCTTTCAGCAGAAACTCTGCAAGCCAGAAGGGAGTGGCAGGACATATTTAAAGGGTTGAAAGGGAAAATCCTACAACCAAGATTACTCTACCCAGCAAGGATCTCATTCAGATTTGATGGAGAAATTAAAACCTTCAGAGAAAAGCAAAAGCTAAAAGAATTCAGCACCACCAAACCAGCTTTACAACAAATGCTACAGGAATTTCTCTAGGCAGGAAACACAGGAGAAGGAAACGACCTACAATAACAAACCCAAAACGATTAAGAAAATGGTAATCGGGGCTTCCCTGCTGGTGCAGTGGTTGAGAGTCTGCCTGCCGAAGCAGGGGACACGGGTTCATGCCCTGGTCTGGGAAGACCCTACATGCCACGGAGCGGCTGGGCCCGTAAGCCATGGCCATTGAGCCTGCATGTCCGGAGCCTGTGCTCCTCAATGGGAGAGGCCACAACAGTGAGAGGCCCACATACCGCAAAAAAAAAAAGAAAAAGAAAATGGTAATCAGAACATATGTATGATAATCACCTTAAATGTAAATGGATTAAATGCTCCAACCAAAAGACATAGACTGGCTGAATGGATACAGAAACAAGACCCATATATATGCTGTCTACAAGAGACCCACATCAGACCTAGGGACACATACACACTGAAACTGAGGGGATAGAAAAAGATATTCCATGCAAATGGAAATCAAAAGAAAGCTGGAGTAGCAATTCTCATATCAGACAAAGTAGACTTTCAAACAAAGACTATTACAAGAAACAAAGAAAGACACTACATAATGATCAAGGGATCAATCCAAGAAGAAGATATAACAATTGTAAATATTTATGCACCCAACATAGGAGCACCTCAATACATAAGACAAATATTAACAGCCATAAAAGGGGAAATCGACAGGAACACAATCATAGTAGGGGACTTTAACACCCCACTTTCACCAATGGAGAGATCATCCAAAATGAAAATAAATAAGGAAACACAAGCTTTAAATGATACATTAAGCAAGATGGACTTAACTGATATTTATAGGACATTAAGCTTTAAATGATACATTAAGCAAGATGGACTTAATTGATATTTATAGGACATTCCATCCAAAAACAACAGAATACACTTTCTTCTCAAGTGCTCATGGAACATTCTCCAGGATAGACAGTATCTTCGGTCACAAATCAAGCCTTGGTAAATTTAAGAAAACTGAAATCATAGCAAGTATCTTTCCCAACCACAACGCTATGAGACTAGATAATCAATTACAGGAAAAAAAACCTGTAAAAAATACAAACACATGGAGGCTAAACAATACACTACTTAGTAACCAAGAGATCATTGAAGAAATCAAATCATACCTAGAAACAAATGACAATGAAAACAAGACAACCCAAAACCTATGGGATGCAGCAAACGCAGTTCTAAGAGGGAAGTGTATAGCAATACAATCCTACCTCATGAAACAAGAAAGATCTCAAATAAACAACCTAACCTTACACCTAAAGCAATTAGAGAAAGAAGAACAAAAAAACAAAAAAAAACCCAAAGTTAGCAGAAGGAAAGAAATCCTAAAGTTCAGATCAGAGATAAATGAAAAAGAAATGAAGGAAATAATAGCAAAGATCAAAAAAACTAAAGGGGGCTTCCCTGGTGGCACAGTGACTGAGAGTCCGCCTGCCAATGCAGGGGACACGGGTTCGTGCCCCAGTCCGGGAAGATCCCACATGCCGCGGAGCGGCTGGGCCCGTGAGCCATGGCTGCTGAGCCTGCACGTCCAGAGCCTGTGCTCCACAACGGGAGAGGTCACAACAGTGAGAGGCCCACATACCGCCAAAAAAAAAACAAAAAACAAAAAACTAAAGGCTGCTTCTTTGAGAATATAAACAACATTGATAAACCACTAGCCAGACTCCTCAAAAAAAAAGGGATAAGACTCAAATCAGTAGAATTAGAAATGAAAAACAAGTAACACCTGACACTGCAGAAATACAAAGGATCATGAGAGATTACTACAAGCAACTATATGTCAATAAAAGGGACAACCTGGAAGAAATGGACAAATTCTTAGAAAAGCACAACCTCCCAAGACTGAACCAGGAAGAAATAGAAAATATAAACAGACCAATCACAGGCACTGAAATTGAGACTGTGATTAAAATTCTTCCAACAAACAAAAGTCCAGGACCAGATGGCTTCACAGGTGAATTCCATCAAACATTTAGAGAAGAGCTAACACCTATCCATCTCAAACTCTTCCAAAATATAGCAGAGGGAGGAACACTCCCAAACTCATTCTTCGAGACCACCATCTCCCTGATACCAAAACCATACAAAGATGTCACAAAGAAAGAAAACTACAGGCCAATATCACTGATGAACATAGATGCAAAAATCCTCAACAAAATTCTAGCAAACGGAATCCAACAGCACATTAAAAGGATCATACACCATGATCAAGTGGGGTTTATCCCAGGAATGCAAGGATTCTTCAATATACGCAAATCAATCAATGTGATACACCATATTAACAAACTGAAGGAGAGAAACCATATGATCATCTCAATAGATACAGAAAAAAATCTTTCAACAAAATTCAACACCTATTTATGATAAAAACCCTCCAGAAAGTAGGCATAGAGGGAACTTACCTCAACATAATAAAGGCCATATATGACAAACCCACAGCCAACATCATCCTCAATGGTGAAAAAATGAAATCATTTCCACTAAGATCAGGAACAAGACAAGGTTGCCCACTTTCACCACTATTATTCAACATAGTTTTGCAAGTTTTAGCCACAACAATCAGAGGAGAAAAAGAAATAAAAGGTATCCAAATTGGAAAAGAAGAAGTAAAGCTGTCACTGTTTGCAGATGACATGATTATACATAGAGAATCCTAAATATGCTACCAGAAAACTACTAGAAATAATCAATGAATTTGGTAAAGTAGCAGGATACAAAATTAATGCACAGAAATCTCTTGCATTCCCATACACTACTGATGAAAAATCTGAAAGAGAAATTAAGGAAACGCTCCCATTTACCACTGCAACAAAAAGAATAATATATCTTGGAAGAAACCTACCTAAGGAGACAAAAGACCTGTATGCAGAAAACTGTAAGACACTGATGAAAGAAATTAAAGAGGATACAAACAGATGGAGATATATACCATGTTCTTAGATTGGAAGAATCAACATTGTGAAAATGACTCTACTACCCAAAGCAATCTACAGATTCAATGCAATCCCTGTCAAACTACCAATGGCATTTTTCCCAGAACTAGAACAAAAAATTTCACAATTTGTATGGAAACACAAAAGACCATTAATAGCCAAAGTAATCTTGAGAAAGAAAAATAGAGCTGGAGGAATCAGGCTCCCTGACTTCAAACTATACTACAAAGCCACAGTAATCAAGACAGTATGCTACTGGCACAAAAACAGAGATATAGATCAATGGAATAGGATAGAAAACCCAGAGATAAACCCACACACATACGGTTACCTTATTTTTGATAAAGGAGGCAAGAATAGACAATGGAGGAAAGACAGCCACTTTGATAAGTGGTGCTGGGAAAACTGGACAGCTACATGTCAAAGAATGAAATTAGAACACTCCCGAACACCATACACAAAAATAAACTGAAAATGGATTAAAGACCTAAATGTAAGGCCAGACACTATCAAACTCTTAGAGGAAAACATAGGCAGAACACTCTATGACATAAATCACAGCAAGATCTTTTTTGTTCCACCTGCTAGAGTAATGGAAATAAAAACAAAAATAAACAAATCGGACCTAATGAAACTTCAAAGCTTTTGCACAGCAAAGGAAACCATAAACAAGACCAAAAGACAACCCTGAGCATGGGAGGAAATACTTGCAAATGAAGCAACTGACAAAGGATTAATCTCCAAAATTTAGAAGCAGCTCATGCAGCTCAATATCAAAAAAACAAACAACCCAATCCAAAAATGGGCAGAAGACCTAAATAAACATTTCTCCAAAGAAGATATACAGATTGCCAACAAACACATGAAAGGATGCTCAACATCACTAATCATTAGAGAAATGCAAATCAAAACTACAATGAGGTATCACCTCACACCAGTCAGAATGGCCATCATCAAAAAATCTACAAACAATAAATGCTGGAGAGGGTGTGGAGAAAAGGGAACCCTCTTATACTGTTGGTGGGAATGTAAATTGATACAGCTACTATGGAGAACAGTATGGAGCTTCCTTAAAAAACTAAAAATAGAATTACCTTATGACCCAGCAATCCCACTACTGGGCATATACCCTGAGAAAACCATAATTCAAAAAGAGTCATGAACCACAATGTTCACTGCAGCTCTATTTACAATAGCCAGGACATGGAAGCAACCTAATTGTCCATCGACAGACAAGTGGATAAAGAAGATGTGGCACATATATACAATGGAATATTACTCAGCCATAAAAAGAAATGAAATTGAGTTATTTGTACTGAGGTGGATGGACCTAGAGTCTGTCATACACAGTGAAGTAAGTCAGAAAGAGAAAAATAACTACTGTATGGTAACACATATATATGGAATCTAAGGAAAAAATGGTTATGAAGAACCTAGGGGCAGGACAGGAATAAAGATGCAGACATAGAGAATGGACTTGAGGACACGGCGTGGGGGGGGGAAGGGTAATCTTGGGCAAAGTGAGAGAGTGGCATGGACATATATACACTACCAAATGTAAAATAGATAGCTGGTGGGAAGCAGCCACATAGCACAAGGAGATCAGCTCAGTGCTCTGTGGCCACCTAGAAGGTTGGGAAAGGGAGGGTGGGAGCGAGATGCAAGAGGGAGGAGATACGGGGATATGTTTATATGTATAGCTGTTTCACTTTGTTATAAAGTAGAAACTAACACACCATTGTAAAGCAATTATACTCCAATAAAGATGTTACCAAAAAAGGAAAAAAAATCTTTAAAAATTCAAAAAGTAATAATAATAAATTACATGTGTGTATAACCAAACACAAAGGAAAGCCTTTCAGAAATAGGCTTGAGGTCAAGGATGAAATGGTAACATGTGCTTGAATCGTAAGCTTTACATTGTACACAGGTATATTGCTATTCTTCTGTCATTTCAAATAACAATAATGGCTACAGCTTAGAATAAGGTCTAGAATGTGGTAAACACTATGGAAGTGTTTTACCTTTATTAACTTATTTAGTACTATAGCAGCCATACCAGGACAGTCGTTTTATCATCCCCATTTTACAGATGAGTATACTGGGACACAGAGAGGTGAAGTAATTTACCTAGGGTCACACAGCTAGTAAAAGGTAAAGCTGGGATCCAACACCATAAGGTCTTCTCCAGAGTCCAGGTCTTAGCCTGGGGCCATGCCATATCAGATGCTGAATCCACTTCCCATAACACAGATAAAACCATGTGCTTACACAGATAAATGAAGGTAAAGGCAAACTTAAGAAAGATTAAGAGTTGAGGGTTTTGGGGTGTTTTTTTTTCCTGTAAAATATAAAGGGATATAACCAACCTGGAAACAGTGCCGGGAAGACAGTGGTTCAAAATTCACTCCTTTTAATGTGTAGAGTATTTTACTGCTGTCAAGTCTGCTGTCTCAGTTTTCACATGGCCAATGAGAACTCAAAGCCTCTATGGATATGCTATTCTGTACTGCTCCTCGGGCTTTGAGTAGCTCTCAGGCTCATCAAGCCAGCTGCAAAGTGTAGCTAATCAATTACAGCAGCCAGAAATAGTATATATTCATGAGTACAGCAGTGGCCTTTAACCCACAGTGCAAGACCATTTCAGAGGATAGAAAACCAAACCTTGCAGCTCAATCTCAACTTTCACCCTGATTTCCCATTCTCAGCTGCCCCAGGGAAGTCATTTTCAGCTTAGTCTCTTGCTGATAGTCACCTGTGTCACAATGCTATTACCTACCATGTGCCTTCCTGCTTAACTCAATGTGTCCTGAGCCTGATAACAGAGATTGCTGGGGAGCCGCTCAGGACTAGAGTTAATAGGGAGGCTCAATTGCATTTCACCCCAGAGGGGGCTGCTTACAGGTCAGTGCTGAGATAATCAGCCAAGCAGCTTATGACTTAGCCCATCCCTGCTGCTGCCGCTGGTTGTTTCATAACCTGGGAAAATTCAAAAACATTTACTGACAAATAAAAGTGACAACTGAAATGCTAGGAAAACTCTCTCCTTATTTGCTTCATCGAGATTGGACACGGCAAGTAACATTTCCCCAGACAGGGTTTTGTTTTTCCTTCCAATTCCTCCTTTCAAATATTTTATGTTAAACCTCAGTCTTTGAGACTGAGAAACAATGTCAACAACAGCTTTCCCTGCCTGAGATAGCCACGGCTTGATCTGCAACAGAAAATGCCAGTGATAATAAGGCCTAATTGACTGCTTAAGAGGAAAAAAGATGTGATTCATGCTTTTATACATTTTTAAGGTCTTAAATTTATTTATCTCTTCCTAAGCCAAGAAGTAATTTTATAGAACTATTATGTAAACACAGTCTTGTTCCAGGTACTGTGGTTTACACAGAATGTATCTTTATCAAATATATACCAGATACGTTACACATTAAGGATTCAAATAATTAAGACAATCCTGCCATCACAGGTTTTGACTGTCAGCTACATACTTCTCCACTGTCTGACCTTCAGTCTCACCTAGAATCATAGATTATACACAAAAGGGCTACCAATCTTGGGGCAGATCCCTCAAAGGGAAAGAGGAACGGCATCAAAGTGACTTCCTACTCTTTATCCTCTCTTTGTCCAATGGAAAGGGAAACAAAAGGATAGAATGCTTTTCATTGTACTAGGAGGCCTTAAACATCAGAAAACAGAGTTTGGATGTACAGGTATCCCCTGCTTTCCAAAAATTTGCATGAAGCCACTTCACACAATAGGATGAGAAGGAAACTACCTGAGGCTGAGGACAGAAGCATCCAAAATACTTGGAAAACATGTAGAGCTTGAATACTTTGTCTTTCCACCAACCAGAGTGGGAAAACCTTGTAATTCACAGGACAATGAATTGAGTACTCACAGTACTCAGAAAAGTATAGCCTTAGTAATGGGGGAGAAAATTAGTTTTGGACTAAAGGCTGATCTGGTAACAGCTAACAAAGCTTATAAGCAAGCTTTGAAAGGATTAAACTGTTTCCAAGTAATCAAACTACATCCAAGAACAAAGTTCATGAATATTCATAGGACACAAAAATATCCAGCACCCAACAAAATAAAATTCACAATGCCTGGCATCCAATTAAGAATTACCAGGTCTTCAAACAAGCAGGAAAATGCAACTAATAATGAGGAGAAAGTCAATCAGTAGAAACAAACCCAGCAGTGACATGGATGTCAGAATTAGTAGACAAGAATATTAAAACATATTATAACTATATTTCGTATGTTTAGGAAAGCAGAAAAAAGATTGAGCATGTTAGACAGAGACATGGAAACAATACAAAGCCCCAAATTAAAATTTTAGAGATGAAAACTACAATGTCCAAGATGAAAAATATACTGGACAGGGTTAACAGCAAATTAGACACTACAGAAGAAAGCAATAGTAAACTCAAAATCATTGCAATAGGAGTTATCAGAAATGAAATATACAAATAAAAAAGACTAAAAATACAGAGTGTTAGTGAGCTCTAGGATAACTTTAAGTGGCCTAATATACATGTAATCAGGGTTCACAAAAGAATCGAAAAACATGAAGAAATAATGGTTGAAATTTTTAATTTAATGAAAACTACAAACTCACAGATCCAAAATGTTCAGTGATTCTTAACCACAAGAAATATGAAGAAAACCACATTAAGGGATATTATACTCAAAATACTAAACCAGTAATAAAAAGAAATCTGAAAACTAGCCAGAGGGTAAAAAGATACATTATGTACAGTAACAAACATAAGAATGATAACAGACTTTTCATTTAAAATAATGCAACCCAAGACAGTGGAACAACATCTTTAAAGTATTGAAAGAAAAAAAAAACTCTCACATGGAATTCTACACCTAGTGAAAGTATCTTTCAAAAGGGGTAAAAGATTTTCTCATACATACAAATTCTGAAAGAATTCATTATCAGGAGACCTGCACTACAAGAAATATTAAAGGAAGTGCTTTAGGTAGAAGAAAAAGATCTATACAAGGAATGAAAAGCACCAGAGGTGGTAAAGAGGTGTGTAAATATAAAATACTTTCTTTGTTATTTTTAATCTATTAAATGATAACTATTAAAAGCAAAAAGAATAACAATGTATTGTGACTTTATAACATATGTATAAATAAAATGACACAAAGGCTGAAGTGGGAAGATGGAAATACATGATTATAAGGTTTTTATACTATATGTGAAGTAGTAAAATATTACTTGAAGATAATTAATTCAATAAATTAAAGATGTATTTGTAAGCACTAAAGAAACCAAAAAATCATAGCAAATAATCCAACAAAGGAGATAAAAAGAAATATTTTTTAAACTCCTCAATTAAACAAAAAGGAAGAAGATAAAAAGAAAAATGGAACAAATAATAGATGGGACAAATAGGAAAAAAAGGAAGGGTAGAAGATTTAAGTGCAACTATATTAATAATCATGTTAAGTATAAATGGTCTAAACATCTCAATTAAAGGCTAGACATTTCCAAACTGGATTGAGAAGCAAGGACCAAGTAGCTATATGATGCCTTCAAGAAACCCATTTTAAATATAAAGACAAATAAGTTAAAGTAAATGGATAGAAAAAGATATACCATGCTAACACTAAGCAAAAGAATGTTGGAATTGTTACATTAATACCAGATAAAGTAGATTTCAGAGCAAAGATATTACCTGGGATGAAGAGGGGCATTTCACATGGATAATGCTGTCAATTTATCAAGAAGACATAACAATTCTAAGCATTTATTTATCTAATAATGGAGTTTCAAAATACATTAAGCAAAACCTGATAGAACTAAAGTGATAAATAGACAAATCTACAATAATGAGGGGAACTTTCAACACTCCTATCTCAATAACTGATATAAAAAATAGACCAAAAAAATCAGTAAGGACATAAAAGACTTGAATAAATAACACAACCAATTTCACCAAATTTTTATTTACCAAGATAGACCATATTTCCAACCATAAAACAAGTTTCAATAAATTTTTTAAAATTTAAATCATACAAAGTATCTTCTCTGACCACAATGAAATAGAAATCAGTAACAGAAAGATATCCAGAAAGTCACTGTATATTTAGAAACTAAATAACATAGTTCTTATTAACCCATGGGTCCAAGAAGAAATAATAAAGGAAATTTGAAAGTATTTTCAATTGAATGAAAATGAAAACACAACATGTCAAAATTTGTGAGTTGCACTAAATGCTTATATCACGAAAGAAGAAAGGTCTCAAGTCAATGACCTCGACTTCTACCTTAAGGAACTAGAAACTATAAGAGAAATTAAACCTGGAAATAAGAATGCAAAACCAAATTAATGGAGGAAATTAATGAAACCAACAGCTGGCTCTTTGAGATAAAGAAAAAATGAAGGTGATAAACCTCTAGCCAGACTAATCAGAATACAATTTAAAACCACCATGTAAGGAAATATTCTGAATAACTTTATAAACAAAACTCTAGGCTCAGATGACTCCACTGGTGAATTCTACCAAACATTTAAAAACAAAATAATACTAATTCTACAAGACTCTTCCAGAAAATTAAAAAGCAGGAAATACTTCCTGATTCTTTCAATGAAATAAGAAATAGCCTGATACCAAAACCAGACAAAGACTTTTAAAAAAAATTACAGAACAATATTCCTCATGAACATAGATGTAAAACTTCTTAAAATTTTACAAATTTAATTCAACAGTAGATAAAAAAGTTAATATGCAAATGATCAAGTAGGTATTATTCTCAGAGTGCAAACTTGTTTAACATTCCTGGTTTAACAAATTAAAAAAGAAAAACAAAATGATAATCTCAATAATTGCAAAAAAAAACACAAAAGACAATTCCAACATCTATTCTCAGTAAAAACTCTCAGTAAACTAAGAATAGAAGAAAACTGTCTCAAACTTATAAAGGACAGCTTTGAAAAAAATCTAAATAATATCATACTTATGGTAAAAAAAAAAAAACTGAAAATGGAATTTTTCCCCTAAGGTCTTAAAAAAGGCAAGGATATCTACTCTCACCACTTCTATTCCACATTAGACCGGAAGTTCTAGCCAATACAACAAGGCAAGAAAAAAGAAAAATCATGAAGACTGGAAAAGAACAATTAAAACCACCTTTATTAGCAGATGATATAATTGTCTATGTAGAAAATCCTATATTATCTTTTAAAAACAGGTACTAGTATAAGTGAGATTAGCAAAGTGGCAGGATACAAGGTTGTATTAGTCAGCTTGAGCTGTCATAACAAAATACCATAGACTGGTATGTGTGTGTGGGTGGGGGGGTGCTTAAAAAAACAAAAATTTATTTTCTCACAGTTCTGGAGTCTGGATGTTCAAGATCAGGGTGCCAGCAGCGTCGGGTTCTGGTGAGAGTTTTCCTGACTTGCAGATGGCTGCCTTCTTGCTGTGTCCTCACATGGAGGAGAGAGAGCAATCTCTCTCTCTTCCACCTCTTATAAGGCCACTAATCCCATCATGATGGTGCCACCTTCATAATCTAATCTAACCCTAAATACCTCTCCAAAGCCCCGTCTCCAAATACCATCACATTGGGGGTCAGGGGTTAAACATAAGAATTTGGAGAGATAAGGTCAATATACAAAAATCAGTTCTGTATGTATGTGTGTGTAATACATACAAATATACAATTGGAAATTGAAATTAAATAAATAATACTATTTACAATAGCATCAATATATGAAATACTTGGGGATAAATTTGATAAAATGTGTGCAGGACCTGTAAACTGAAAACTATAAAATATTGCTGAGGGAAATTGAAAAAACCTAAATAAATGGAGAGATATATTCATTGATTGGAAGAAGCAATACTCTTATGATATCAATTCTTCACAAACTGACCTACAAGTTTAACACAATCTCAATTCACTCAATTGGAGGGGTGTGTGTGTGTGTGCCTGTGTGTGTGTGTTTGAAAAATAACAAGCTGATTTTGAAATGTACATGGAAAAGCAAAGGATCTAGAATAGCCATAACAACGTTGGAAAATGAAAATAAATTGGACAGGGTATACACTATCTGAATTTAAGATTTAGTCTAAAACTACAGTTAAGAGAGTGTGGTATTGACATAAATATAGACAAATAGGTACGTGAAACAGAACAAAAATAGACCCACACAAATATGGTGCAGTGATTTTTGTCAAAGGTACAAAGTCAAATCAATGGAAAAAGGATGGCCTTTTTATCAAATGATGCTGAAATAATTAGATATCCATATAGGAAACAAATTAACCTTGACCCAAAATGTATTAGTTTTCTATTGCTGCATTAAAAAAATTACCTCAAACTTAGTGGCTTAAAATAACACCCATTTATTAACTCACAGTTCTTTAGGTTCTTACCTACTTCTTAGTCTGGGTACATTATGACTGGATTCTCTGCCCCATGTCTTAGAAGGCTAATATCAATGTGTCAGCCAAGCTGTGTTATCATCTGGAGCCCAGACTCATCATCTAAGCTCATGCAGTTGTGGCAGAATTCAATTCCTTGAGGTTGTAGGACTGAGGTCCCTGTTTCCTTGCTGACTATCAGCCAGGAGGCATTTTCAGCAACTAGAAGGTATCAGCTCTCTTTGACATATGGCCTCTTCCATCTTCAAAGCTAGCAATGGATAAGCTCTCTTATGTTCAACTTCTCTTATTCTTTCAATCTTTTACTTCAGGAAAAGCCCAGGCCTTTTTAAGGCCTCGCTCTATTAGGTCAGGCCCACCCAGGATGGTCTATCTTAAATTCAAATGATTTGGGATATTAATTGCATCTGGAAAATCTCATCACAGTAACACCTAGATTAATGTTAGAATAACTATGAAAAAGTGTGTGCACCAGAGCTCTTGGGAGTCAACTTAGTATTCTGCCTACCATTCATAGCTTGTACCATTATAATAACTGAATCATAATGTGACATAGACCTAAATGTACAAAAACCAAAACTATAAAACTTCTAGAAGAAAATATAGGAGAAAATCTTTGTGACTTGGGTTGGGCAAAGATTTCTTAAGTATGACACCAAAGCACAATTTATAAAAGAAAAACTGGATAGACAAAGATTCACAAATTAAGAACTTGTCCTCAAAAGACACTATTTAAAGAGTGAAAAGGCAAGCCACAGATTAGAAGTAAATATTCGCCAGTTGCATATTTGATAAAAGACTTGTGCTCAGAATATATAAAGAACTCTCAAGTCACAATAATAAGGAAATAAGCCAATTAAAAATTGGGGGATGGGAATTCCCTAGCAGTCCAGTGGTTAGGACTCCTCGCTCTTACTGCCGAGGGCCTGGGTTCAATCCCTGGTCACTAAGATTCCACAAGCTGCACGGTTCAGCCAAAAAAAAAAAAATGGGGGGAAATTTGAATAGACACTTCACTAAAGAACAAATATGTATGGCAAATAAGCACACAAAGAGATTTTCAATGTCATCAGTCATTAGAGAAATTCAAATTAAAGCCACAATCAGATATATTATGCACCTATCAGAACGGCTAAAATTAGAAATACTGATAGTACTAAGTATCAGCAAGGACTGGAGCAAGTGAAACTCTCCAACTCTTAATGGGAATGTAAAATGGTACATCTCCTTTGGAAAACATTTGACAGTTTCTTAAAAAATTAAACATATACCTAAAGTATGACTGAGATATCCCACTCCTAGGTATTTACCCAAGAGAAATGAAAACAGGAACTCACAAAATCTTGTATACTACGTTCATAGCAGCCGTATTTGTAATAGACAAAAATGAAACAACCCAAATGCCCATCAAAAGATGAATGAATTAACAAACTGTGATATATGCATACAATGGAATACTATCTAGTACATAATAGAAAGGAACCAACTTTTGAAACACACAAAATGGTTGAAATCTCAAAATCATTATGTCAAGTGAGAAAAGCCAGACAAAAGAGAGTACATACTGTATGATTGTATTTGTTTAAATTTCTAGAAAGTTTTAACTAATCTATAGTGACAGAAATAAATCACTGGTGGATTGGGAAAGAGCAGGAGAAAGAGGTTACAAAGTGGCATGAGGACAGTTTTGGGGGTGATGATATGTTTTTTATCTTCGTTGTGGTGATGATTTTATGAGTGTATGCATATGTCAAAATTTATCAATTTGCAAACTTTAAATATGTTCAATTGTATGTCAATCACCTCTCAAAAAAGCTTTTTTGATTTTTACAATGATGAGATCATTAGTTTATGCTCTTTTGCAAATTGCTTTTTTCACTAACCAACATATCAAGGACAACCTTCCTACCAATTCACTTAGACCTATCTCAGTCTTTTAACCAGATGCATTAATTCCATAACATTAATCTACATTAAATTTTAAATAATTCCTTTATTGATACAAATTTTGATTGTTTGAAATTTTTGTACTTATCAGTAGCTCTGTAACTATCATCCTGTCAAATAAATTCTTAAGTACTTGAGCACGTATTCTGTTGCATCAATGGATACATGAAATTTATGTTGCTGTTTATTCCCAAAATACTTCCAAAGAGGTGCCTATTCATACTTTCTCCATTTCTCCACAACTGTACTAACACTGAACCTTACCCATCTTTTTAACTTTTTCCAAATTGATAGGTATTATTAGTTTTCTAGAACTACCATAACAAATTATCACAAACTGAGTGGCTTAAACAACAGAAATTTATTGTCTCACAGTTCTGGAGCTAGATATCTGAGATCAAGGTGTCAGCAGGGTTGGCTCTTTCTGAGTGCTGTGAGGAATAATTTTTTCCATGCCTCTCCCTTATCATCTCATGGTTTACTGGCAATCTTTGGCATTCCTTGGCTTGTAGAAGCATCATTCCCAACCTGCAATCATCTTCACAGGGCATTCTCCAACTATGTGTCTATGTCCAAATTTCCCCTTTTTATAAGGATACCAGTCATATCTGATTAGGGGTCCACCCTACTCCAGCATGACCTCATCGTATATCTGCAATGACCCTATTTCCAAATAACGTTAAATTCTGAAGTATTGGGAGTTAGGACTTCAATATGTGAATTAAATGGAGGAAGAATGACTTTGAGGGCAGAGGCATGTATGCAGAGGCTGATGGGGCTGCCACTGATATCACCAACCCAGAGGGCACAGGTCCAGGGGGCAGGGCCACCTCTCAGGCCAAGAGGGCAGGAGTGTTGCCCAGTGTCTGAAGAACAGAGCATCAGCCAAAGAGGATTATTCTCAAGTCTTAAAATCTAATAAAATTTACCCTTCTAGGTTTCAGACTTGCTTGGGACCTGTAATACCTTTTTCCTCCCAATTTCTCCCTTTCAGAATGGGAATGAGTATCCTATGTCTGTCTGTTTCACAGGTTCACAGATGGAGAGGAATTTGGTCCCAGGATGAATCATACCTCATCCATACCAATTTAAATGCTACTGTAGATGCGATTTTGTACTTACAGTTGACATTGGAATGGGTTAAGACTTTGGGGGATGTTGGGATGGGATGAATGTATTTTGAATATGACATGAATTTGTGAAGGCCAGAGGGTGGAATGTTATAGGTCAAATTGTGTCACCTTAAAATCCGTATGTTGAAATCTTAACCCCCAGTAGTTTAGAATGTAACTTTATTTGGAAATAGGGTCATTGACAATATAATTAGCTAAGATGAAGTCATCCTGGAGTAGGGTGGACCCCTAATCCAATATGACTGGTGTCCTCATAGATAGGAGGAATTTGGACACAAATACACATAGCAAAACACCATGTGAAGATAAATGCAGAGACAAGATGGAGGTGATGCTTCTACAAGCCAGGAAATGCCAAAGATTGCCAGCAAACCATCAGAAGCTAGGACAGAGGTATGGAATAGATTATTTCCCATAGCACTCAGAAGGAACCTACCTTGCTGACACCTTGATGGTGGACATCTAGCCTCCAGAAATGTGAGACAATAAATTTCTGCTGTTTAAGCCATTCAGTTTGTGGTACTTCATTATGGCAGCCCTAACAAACGTACAATTGGCATAAAATAATATTTTATTATTGCTAAAATGTTACATGAGTCAGGGTTCTCCAGAGACAAGACAAGAGGAATTTATTACAAGGAATTGGCTCACATGATTATGGAGATTGAGAAGTCCTAAGGTCTGCAGTCAGCAAGCTGGAGACCCAGGAAAGCCAAAGGTGTAGTTCCATTCTGAGTCCAAAAGCCTGAGAACCAGGAAAGCCAGTGGTGTAAATTCCAACCTGAAAGCCAGCAGGCTAGAGACCCAGGAAGAGCCAATGTTTCAGTTCAAGTCCAAAGGCAAGAAAAACTGACATCCCAGCTCAAGCAGTCAGGCAGGAGGAGTTCCCTGTTACACAGCCTTTTTGTTCTATTCTGGTCTTTGACTGTTTAGAAGAGGCCGACCCACATTAAAGAGGGCAATCTGCACTACTCAGTCTACAGATTCAAATTTTAATCTCATCTAGAAACACCGTAGCAGACATACCCAGAATAATGTTTGGCCAAATGTTTGGGCACTCGGTGGCCAGCTGAGTTGACATATGAAATTATGCATCAAAAGTGCACATTTTAGCATAAATAAAATTGTACAATTCTGACATGTTTATTGGTGGGGTTTTTTTGCTTCTTTTGTGAATTGCTTACTCATATCTTTGCCCATTTTCCTATTGGAGGACCCATTTAAAAGCTCTGTACTTGTTTAATTAAAAGGCCGTATAACAATTAATAAGCATATTGAGAGCAGATACAAGCACCCATAATTCACAACTATTTTTATTTTCAAATGTTATTTTTCATTATGAAAGTTCATTGTTGCATGATGGCAGCCATAATATACAATTCTGTATATGGTATTTTGATTTATTTTATATCAAATATTAAAAAGTCACTTAACATTCTATTTTAAAATAAAAATGGGTAGGATAAGGCAGTTTGAAAAGGGGGCACTTGTTGAGATATAATCCAAGGTGAAAAGAAAGCTCTTATAACTTTACTATATTTCTTTTCCCCTCTTTACTTCCCATGTAACTGTTTTTGTCTCATTACTTTGCTACTCACTCCAGAAATGGTCCAGGGCAAAGATTAAATAACATAACAAAACCGCGAGCTTTGACTCCTTCAGTAAGTGCTCTCTGGGGACAGGGAACTTGCACATTGGAAAAATATAAGCAGGGCATAATGTTGGCCCCTGGCAATGCTGACACTTTGTGTAAACTTTGACAAGGCAAGGCAGGTTCTGTTCTCAGATATAACCTAGCAAATTTTGCTCACTACAAATGGGTGCTACATATTCTAATTTGAATGGAGTTAGGCCCAGACTATAAAGTTCTGGAAAACCATGTTTTGTTTAAAAAAAAAAGGCACACCCAATCAGGTGTGAAAGTCGCACACACAGCAAAGGACCTTTCAGACATGCTGAGCCCAGTATGTCTGAAAGGCTGCCTTTCTCCAAGGGCTCAGGTTACTTTCCCTGTACTCTAAGCAGTTATTTCTTGAAAGACACAGCTACAGACCAGCTTGAGCCCATTTTTCTTGAGCAAGGCAACCTAGGGCACTGGAAAAAAGCTGCACTTAGATTTAGAGACCCAGAAAGCTGGGGAAGGGGAATGACATCTTCACGTTCATACCTGTAATGAGTACTGGGACAAGAATTCTAACCTTGTTTCCTCAAGTGTTAAAAGGGATTATTGGCTTGAATACCATCTGTTTAAACCTAAGGTAATCTCTAATTCTATGATTCTAAGTCGACTGGTTATTAAATTGAGTTCAAATCGTGGCTTTGCCTCTCATTAGATATGTAATCTTATTAAAATATTTAACTATCTGTGCTTCTTTTTACAGATAAAGAACTACCTCATTTACAAGTTGTAATGTTTGTAAAATGCTGAGCACAATGCCTAGCATATAGCAACCAATTAACAGTAGTAACTGGCATTTCTATTATCAAAAATAATAATTACCTTTTCACTAATGTAAGCCTTTCCTTTTCCATTTCATAAAATTATAAAAAATGTTAAAACTACCTGGTATTAGAGAGTAGTAATCCAACTTGCTAATCTTACAGATGAGAAATCTGAAGGCTACATCTGGTCTTATCACCCAGCTAGTTAGTTCTAGAACCAGAATTGGAAGCATGGCTTCCTGACCTTCACCTCTTACTTCTACATCCCTCTCCAGTTTCACTTCTGGTCTGCCTTACTCCCAGACTAGGAACTCCCACCAGGCTGTGTTCTGGTGTCAAAGCCTCTGCTTCCCCTCAACCTTTCTAAAGGTTCCTCCAGGGAGAGGGGATAAAGTCTCCTTCAGCTTTACTCCTGATCCATATGTCCATTCCTAGCAGAGCAAGGCCTGCCCATCCTAACCTCAATTCTCTTACTTCCCCTGGACATTCAGTCAACCAAAGCAGCTCCCTGCTCTAGTTCTCTCTCTTCCTATCACCTGTGCCCTGCCATAACTCTCAGAATAATCCATGTGTCTGGTCACAGGATTGATCATCCTCATTTTGACTGAAAATAACTAAAATTATTTTCCCAAAGGCAGTAGCCAATGTCCTCAGGAGGAAGAAAGAACAAACTCTCTCTCTGCTTAATTCATGGATTCTCCCTCCTCCCTATTGGTAAAATCTAATCAGAGGACTTCTCTGACATCTTGCTTCTCCACTGAGTTCCCAAGATGGAATCCATATGAATATGGATATCCCCAGGCACATTCCGGCTATAGAAGAAGACAACAAAGTCTGGAAGAGGTTAGAGATTCTCATCTCCTTTTTACATCATAGATAGAGAAACTGAGGCCCAGAGGAGTTAAATGACAGCCTCTTTGATTCAGGAATTATGTGGTGGAGTTTACTGGATCAGACACTAAGATAATTGGTAAACAAGCTCTAGAAGTTCAGTGCTTCAGAAACATCTGCAATATTTTTCATCTTTTCTTTCCTGGATGTAAGTAAAGAAACAGGAGGATATATGACAAGCTGGCAGTGTCAATGGAAAGATATGGCAGCAATGCAAGAATAGATCAAAAGAGGTTTTTTTGTCCTACCTCCCTCTGAGTTTTCAATGGACTGTGGGAAGGGTAAACAAGTGCAGCACATCCCAAACAGCAAGTGTCTGGATCACAGGTTTTGGAAGGGACTACAGTCTGTATTTTCTGAGCCTTCTGGGGAAACCGGAACACATGGGCCTAAAAAATCAGCTTGCATAATAGCCAAGTTCATCACCAGTGAGTGTGAGCTTGCCTTATTTATGACCACTGAAGTTCATGTCAGTAAGCAGGATGAGAATTTAGAGCACAGCCTATACCAGGATCCCCCAAAAGTTTATATGTATATGTATATATACACACATATCAGTGCCTTTTTCTTTCTGGTCATTTTATCTATTTAACACTATTAGAGGTAGCAGAATTGAAGAAGCAGTTCTGGGGCATGGACTTAACTGTTCTGTATGACACATTCTTGAGGGGAAACACAGTTTCATATTTCATTAAACTAGCACATGGGGGTCTTGCAAGAGGGAACACTCATAAATGTTCTACCACACATTGGACTATGGACATGGCAGGACTGAAGCCCAGGTTCAAGTATATAGTCCAAGACACAAAATTCATTTCATTTCCTTTTTTACCTAGTTATTCCTCCTCTGTCTTTGCCTTTTGGAACTTTGCTTTGCTGCATACTGTGTAAGTAAAGGTCAAAAAATAAAACTTCTACACTAAATACATTTAATCAGGATCATAATAAAAGTATATATGTATAGGTAAAGATAGTAGATTAGACAAACTCATCTCAAGTATATTTTTAAAGGCACAAAACCACACAAGGCTTGGGTGGACAGGAGAGGACACAACAGTAACAAAATTTTGGAAACTGGAAAGCTGACGGGCAAACAAGGGGAAGGAATTTTAGGAGACACAAGAACACTGAATCTTAAGCCAAGCAATGAGGAAACAACACAAAGTACATCAATTTACACAACAAAATCCCCAATGTCAGCATCATGTACCTCTGGAAGTGGGGAAAGGAAACATCCAAAATAAGGAAGATGAGTTTTAAATCTATTTAGGCAGCAATTAGGTCCCCAGGTCCAGTCCTTCAGTCCTTAAAATTTCTTCCACTCACCACAGAACATTATTGGAGATTTATTCTCTGGTGAGCTCTGTCCAGTCTTCTTCCCTACCTACTCCTGCTCTCAGAATACTGGTCACCATGCCTTTACCCTCAAGGAAAGCTACTGGAAGCCTTCACTAAAGAATCTGACCAACACAAGAGGAAAACCTAATCAAACTTTCCCCAAAGAAATGGCCCAGCCAGATAACCCTAGAGTGACATTCACAGTTAACAAATCCCACTCGTGCTAAAGCACCTTTCTAGTGTCCCTCTTTGTAAATGTAAACAAACAACCAAGGATCACCAGATAAGCAGAAAAAAAGTGATCAGAGGCACCAGGTACTTTGTCTAAACTTTCATCTCCCTGAATAATCAAAGAGCTGCAAAGATACTGCAACCTTGAAAAAAGAACAAGACAAAGAGGAACAGAGATTTAAAGGAAGGATTTTTAAAAGTCAAAAATATAAGTACATGTATATGTTATAAGTATATATATATATAAATGCATATATTTAATCATCTCTTATATATACAAGTTTTCCCTCTAATTGGTCCTTGTGGTCCATGCCCAGTGACTGCTGTATGTCTAGATTTTTTAGGCACTTCAGGGATGAAGATTGCATACACAAAATCCCAAGATGGAACCCATGTGTGAGTCCACTAAAATAGTGTTCTCATAACAATTACTATAATATACACCCCATTTATTGAATGGCTACTATGTACTAAGAATTAAGCTGGGTGTCTTTAATACATTCTCTCATTTACTCCTCACAACCCTGCAAGGCAGTATAACTAGGGAGGTTAAGAAACTGGCTGGCACTCGGCTGGTAAATGAAGGAGCTATGGTACAAGCCCAAATCTCCCCAAGTCTAAACCCTTTCAAGGGTAACAGGGGAAGTATGAAATTCATTCAGTGGCTGGCTCCATCATTACCAGTAGATTTAGGGTCTTTGCTTAGGCACAGCCTGGCTGGTCTGTCCTTGTCATGTTCTCTTGTTCACTCTCTTCCTCCATGTTGAGTCATCCATGCACAAACCAGTCTTCTGAACACTAAACACTTCATCCATGATTAGGATAATGCTATCATTTTATACACAGAGATACACACACACACTCATGCACACACACATTTTTGCATTTATCTTCCTTAGTTTATTATTTCTCTTGTCCCTCAGGAATTTTTTTCCCCAACTGTATCGGGGCACAAAGGACTGACAAGGCCTGGTGTGATTTTAAATCCTGATATTCAGAGCCCAGAGTTGTCATCCTTTCTGCTGAGTTGGCCATTCTGGTTAGTAATTATTTGGCTTTTTAAATTGCTGAGGCAAATAGCCAAAGCAATCTTGAGGAAAAAAAACGGAGCTGGAGGAATCAGGCTCCTGGACTTCAGACTATACTACGCTACAAAGCTACAGTAATCAAGACAGTATGGTACTGGCACAAAAACAGAAATACAGATCAATGGAACAGGATAGAAAGCCCAGAGATAAACCCACACACATACGGTCACCTTATTGTTGATAAAGGAGGCAAGAATATACAATGGAGAAAAGACAGCCTCTGCAATAAGTGGTGCTGGGAAAACTGGACAGCTACATGTCAAAGAATGAAATTAGGACACTCCCTAACACCATACACAAAAATAAACTCAAAATGGATTAAAGACCTAAATGTAAGCCCAGACACTACCAAACTCTTAGAGGAAAACATAGGCAGAACACTCTATGACATAAATTACAGCAGGATCCTTTTTGACCCACCTCCTAGAGAAATGGAAATAAAAACAAAAATAAACAAATGGGACCCAATGAAACTTCAAAGCTTTTGCACAGCAAAGGAAACCATAAATAAGACGAAAAGACAACCCTCAGAATGGGAGAAAATATTTGCAAATGAAGCAACTGACAAAGGATTAATCTCCAAAATATACAAGCAGCTCATGCAGCTCAATATCAAAAAAGCAAACAACCCAATCCAAAAATGGGCAGAAGACCTAAACAGACATTTCACCAAAGAAGATATACAGATTGCCAACAAACACATGAAAGAATGCTCAACATCACTAATCATTAAAGAAATGCAAATCAAAACAACAGTGAGGTATCACCTCACACCAGTAAGAATGACCATCATCAAAAAATCTACAAACAATAAATGCTGGAGAGGGTGTGGAGAAAAGGAAACCCCATTGCACTGTTAGTGGGAACGTAAATTGATACAGCCACTATGGACAACAGTATGGAAGTTCCTTAAAAAACTAAAAATCGAACTACCATACGACCCAGCAACCCCACTACTGGGCATATACCCTGAGAAAACCATAATTCAAAAAGAGTCATGTACCACAGTGTTCATTGTAGCTCTATTTACAATAGCCAGGACATGGAAGCAACCTAAATGTCTATCAACAGATGAATGGATAAAAAAGATGTGGCACATATATACAATGGAATATTACTCAGCCATAAAAAGTAACAAAATTAAGTTATTTGTAGTGAGGTGGATGGACCTAGAGTCTGTTATACAGAGTGAAGTAAGTCAGAAAGAGAAAAACAAATACCATATGCTAACATATATATATGGAATCTAAAAAAATAAAATTAGTTCTGAAAAACCTAGGGGCAGGACAGGAATAAAGAGGCAGACATAAAGAATGGACTTGAGGACACGGGGAGGGGGAAGGGTAAGCTGGGATGGAGTAAGAGGGTAGCATGGACATATATACACTACCAAATGTAAGGTAGATAGCTAGTGGGAAGCAGCCGTATAGCACAGGGAGATCAGCTCGGTGCTTTGTGACCACCTAGAGGGGTGGGATAGGGAGGGTGGGCGGGAGATGCAAGAGGGAGGGGATATGGGGATGTATGTATACATATAGCTGATTCACTTTGTTATACAGCAGAAACCAACACACCACTGTGAAGCAATTATACTCTAATAAAGATGTTTAAAAATATTAAAAATTTTTTAAATTAAAAAAATAAATTGCTGAGTCAACCTCAGACAAAACTGGCCCTCCTGTCAGTCTAGTAGCAGAAACAGAAAGTCTAGGTTAGAACATCTGTTCTGCCAAGTTAAAGGCTATTGTAAATTGGTGGTTTATTCAAATGAAGCTTTAAGACTGGTATAGAGTTCTCAGGGACACAAGTCCCATTTTTATGGGATGTAGCAGGAAAATTATCATGACCTAAACTCCTGCCGGCTATCAGCGTGCTGGCCTTCCCACCTTTTGGCCAGCTCTGAAGACGCACAGGACCCTGCTTCATGAAGGGTTGGGAGCATATGACCACAGCTTTACAGGGCCCCAAACTAAATTTTCTCAGTGTGCAGAGTTACTGAAGCTTTGAGAATTGAGTCACATTGACCCATCACACAGATATTTTCTGAAGATGGAAAGTACTAGCCATAGTATCTGAGCACTTGTCTTCTGTCACAGAAGATGGCTTGCTCCTCATTCTGAGATGTACTGTGGTTTTGGACTTCTGCTCATCTAGCCCCTGCTTCAGGATCTCTCTTATATCCATCGTTATCTGTGGGGGATAGGTCGCAGGACACATATCCCCACCCCCACCCATAGATAGCACAATCTGCAGATGCTCAAGTCCCTTAAATAAAATGGTGTAGTACGGTCAGCCCTCCACATCCACAGGTTCCACATTCATGGATATGGAGGGCCAACTGTATTTCTAGGATTAACAAAAGAGGATGGTGTGGTGTATCTCCTACTTAACAAATACATTAAAGTACGATTTTAACCCATTCTGTTTTACACAGAATTTTGCACAATTGTTGGTTCAAGGATCATTTACATCAGAATCACCTGGGAAGCTTGGAGCTTAGGTTAGGGTCTCCCAGAAGCAGAGTCCAAGGTTTTAATATAGGTAGTTTATTTGGGAATTGAACTCAGGGAGTAGCAGTAAGAACTGAAGAAATAAAAGGGAAGGAGGACAAAGCAATACAAGGATGCACTATCAAGCGGGCCACTGCTCCTGGTAACTGGTGCTTGATTTTGGACAGCTCTCTAAAGATCCAGATGGAATTGGTCTCAGACCTGTTCACCTGAGGACAAGAGAGGGAAGCTTTTATTTATTGGATTTTATCTCCCATTGGTCAAGGATTGCCCATGGCGTGTTAATTCCGCCAAAATCTGAGCTATTCACGTGGCATTGCTGAGTGGGCTGCAGCAGGCATTCTGTGCTATTGTGTTGAAGAAACCTGGGACAAGAAGCCAGAAGTAGAAGGTGCCAGCTAGGGGTGAGGTGCTGTCCAGGTGCATCTGGATGAAATGGACCAAAATCTGCTTAGAACTGGTTGACATCAGGCTACTGGAGTCCAAGATGGAGCCAAAATTATAAGCGCAGCTCAAGAGGTTTCCAATACAGCATGTTAAAATGTCAGTTCCTGGTGATCTCTTCATTGTTATGAGTTGAATTGTGTCCCCTTCAAAATTCCTATGTTGAAGTCCGAACTCCCAGTATCTCAGATTGTGACCTTATTTGGAAATAGGGTCAGTGCAGACATGCTTAGTTAAGTAATTCTTAAGTTAAAGTACAGTGCAACCACAATCCAATATGACTGGTATCCTTATAAAAAGAAGAAATTTGGACACAGACACACACAGGGAGAACACCATGTAAAGATTATAGCTATTTTGCAACAAACCAAGGAAGTTCCAGAAGTTAAAAGAGAGCTCTGGAACAGATCCTTTCCTAGCACCCTCAGAGGGAGCGTGGCCCTGCTGACACCTTGATCTCCAACTTCTGGCCTGTAGAATTGTGAGAAAATACACCTCCGTCGTTTAAGCCACCCAGTTTGTGACACTTTGTTAACAGCAGTCCTAAAAAACAATACACCCATGATCTATTGCGTCACTGTCCACGGCATTATCACCTGCGCTTCTGCATTTCTAACAAGGTCTGCAGGCAGTTCTGTGTGCACTCGTTTAAGAAACTTAGTCTAGAGTGAAATAAATAATGTAGTGCCTGCACCCCAGGGAGAGTAAATCCAAAAGCGCATGTGAAAATCTAAGACCATGCACTGGGTGCAGAGCAATATCAGATGTAGGGAATTCCCTTTTCAAATGTCAATTCACGTAGCACAGTTTAGGCTATGGTTGTTACTCAGAAACAAGGACTGGAAAAATAATGAAGGACCAGAATACAATTTCACCCCCAGACTCAAAACCTCTGCAAAGGGCAGAGTAGATCGATTAAGGCCCACCATGCCACTGTACTTTCTCAGTCTCTATCAAAACATTGATGTGTGTGTGTGTGTGTGTGTGTGTGTGTGTGTGCATACCTACAAACATGTACATATAGGTGCGTACGTATATATATATATATATGAATATATATATATGAATATATATATATGATCAGGTATAACTTATTGAGAAATAAATAGGGACTAAATGAAAATGCTGTTTGGAAAAGATAGCACATTAACCTGTTATTCCAAAATGCAATGGAAGTGTTCAGTATATGTAAATGCTGAAGAAAACACAGAGCAAATGGAAGAGATGGACTGGGAAACACTAAAAAGAGGACCATTGAAACCATCAACAAATGCTTATTCTACCTTTGTAAGTGAGTAAAACCATTTGAGGGCAGGAACCACGTCTATCCCCCTCTATAAGAACAGACACTCAGGGGGACTTCCATGGTCATCCAGTGGTTATGACTCCATGCTTCCACTGCAGGGGGCACAAGTTTGATCTCTGGTGGGGAAACTAAGATCCTGCATGCCGCACAGCCAAAAAAAAAAAAAAAGAAAGAAAAAGAGTAGACACTCAGTAAGTGTTTGCTGAGTGCAGAAACTCTGAACAGTCTCTGAGACACAGAGTTCCTGCTCTTAGAAGATTTGGATTCTTGTTCCAGCTTAATGGTCCCTCTACCATTTTTCAACCACTCTGCAGATTGGTTTGTCTGTGCTCCTATCTCTTGGGCATTATGCTTCAAGCTCAGATAGGAAATGACTCTGAACTCTGGATTTGGTTTGTTCCATCTGGTAGCAACTTCTTGCAAAGCCTGCAGTTCATTATATGCCCAGCCTACCCCTGCCCCAGTGCCAACCTGAGTGAATGAAGTGTCCACCATTCCATGGGAATTTTCTCTTGACCTCTGGTGTGCCGAAGTACTCAATAAATATACTAATGAAGTTTTAGGGAATGAACAGACAGGTGAATAGATAAGAGCACTTGTCACATGAACAACCATTTTTAGGGTGAGGGTAATGAAGGCTGGAAGAAGATGACCACCACTTGAGAGAGTACTTTCATATAAATTTTTTTGAAACAGTGGATAACCAAGGTACATGCAAATTGAAAACATGGGGAAGTTGAAAATAAGAGTCTTAAAATGAAACCTGCCTAATACAGAGGAGAGAAGAACAGATTCAGAGGGATATGTAGAGAAGTAAACCATTTTTTCTCTTTTGGACAGGAAGTGTGGGGAGAGAAAGAAGACAGAGGTGTAATAAAAAGCCCAGAGGGTAGTGGTCTGACAGATTTATGGCAATTGAGAAGAATTTCTTACAAGCAATCTTTTTTAAATTTCTAAGCTGAGTGACTTTCTCTTGCAACTAAACGACTCCTGACTAATAGAAATGGCCACCCATAGAATATAGGCTTAATGGAGGTAGGAATTTTTGTCTGTATTATTCACACCAAATAGTTTGGTGCAAAACAGGGGCTTAAAAGAGGCATACATAAATCTACAAAGTTGGAGGTATGATTCAAGCTAAAAGATGATTTTGTAATCTCCTTGCGCTACAGCCTAAATTGAAGAGGTTTATAATTAATAGGGAAGGTGTACCAGAGTATCTTCCATTTGCCCCTCCAGATCTGTTATCCATCATTCTCCATCTTGCTCTCTGCCTTGAGAACCTGGTCAGTATAAACTATATCAATGTCTTCCTTGTCCTTTAGTTTCCAGGTGGGTTTGGCTCATGAAGACCCTTGGCAGAAGATCGGGGAGAAAATTAAGTGAGGTCAATGTATTTATTTCCATATTTCCCTCCCTGCCAGTTTGCCTTGAGCTGGATGGGTTCCTCAACCAAAGGAAACCTTCTCTACGAGACTCTGGCTTTCTGGGTCCCAGTAAGCGCTTTCTTATCTCCCTTCAGGCCGAGCAGTAGTAACATTTTTGCAGTTACCAGCACTAAAGTCTGTGGTTCCTGCAATATCTTTTATGGTTTCCCTATATCCTGCCCACACCTTTATAAATAGTGCCTTTATTAATCCCTCCTTAAATTATCTTAATTCAAGAGCATCATCTGTTTCCTGTTGGGGCCCTGGCTAATATAAAGAGAGTTCAAATTTGCTCTTTTCCAAAATAATCTTTCTAATGTGCATCTTGGCCTCTAAAAATTACAGTTCATTGAAAATGGATTTTCATTTGAAATCATCTAAGGAGTGAAGGAGGCAAATATTCATGAGGAGGATTACATTTTACCTAAGAAATTCTTCTGCAGATGTATCTGATGGCTATAGCAAAGACAAACCAGTGACTTATATTTTTGCAAATATTTCCATCTGCAGGCATGATCAGCCTGTCCATAGCATGCTATTCTGAAGAAGATCACAGACTTACAAACTTGAGAAAGATGTAAAAAAATCTATCAGTTTGCTCTTTGCATAAAGCCATTTATTTGTAACATGTCTTTCTTCCCGTGTTTGTAATGAGTATATGGTGTTGGAGATGGGGGTGGGGGAATCTGAGAAATAATTCCCCCAGCTTTGCTTGGTTCTGTATATACTGAAATTAGTCTGTTTAACCATCTTATTTAGATGCATTTTAAATGAACAGGACCTTAATTTGGGGCTCTATAGCTCAAGGAACTCTTTGAAAGAATGTAATAGGATTGGTAAGCATGTGAACACCATCATTTCCCAGAAAATACATCAGAAGACTGAGTTTGCCTTCTGCACATGGCAGGGGCCATTCTAGCTAGGCCAATCAGCAAAGTTAAGTTCACCACGACTTGAACTTCAGCTAGACCCTGAGGCAGGGACCAAGTTTATCTTGTTCATATCTTTATGGCAAGTACCATATAGAAGACACTCAATAGTCATTGAGAGAGAAACACTCAATACAAACTTACAAAAAAAAGAAAAAGACGAAGAAGACAGTATTTGTTGAAAGAATGAATGATTAGCCATCAAAACATCACAGAAAGAGGATATGGGAGAGAAAAAACATGGAAAACATGAGGATTCCTTTCCCTAGGGTTTTCTTTAGACAAGGATTTTTCTTTAGCTGGACCTGAGGAACTGGGCTGCTGGAATTGAGTTTAACTTTACATGTAATTATCTACGTACTAAGTGTCCAGTACTAAATCATAACAGAGAAACAGAAAACATGGCCTCTGCCTTCACAGAGATTACAGAATTTGTGTAGCTCTTTATCTTGGTTTTCTCGTTTGTTTTCTTTTATGGCCACAAGATACTCTGAAGAACTATTTGACATGCGTAGCAGCCAGTGTTTCCATGTCTTCTATTTGCACCTCAAGCTACCCATTCCTCCAAAATGTGACCTAGAACAGTTGTCAAATTTATTTAATGCCTTCCTTGTTTCTTTCCTTTGTTTCTTTCCATTTTTGGCTCCATTTTAAAAAATGAGTGGGTGATAAACACACCAAAAATTGAGAGCAAAGAAGAGCCACTGGGAAATGTGCATTTTCCCAGTGGGGAAGGTGAGCTAAGACAGAGTTAATAGCAACAAGGGGAGACAAAGCCTGGCATGCCCGCACTGTGACTGTGTACTAGAGGTGCTTCAGCTCTGGCAAAGGCCTTGGCGGCTTTCTCAGCAAAAGTGTGTTTCAAAAGTCCTTTCAAAAAAGATTTACTGAAAGCCTGGAGCAGGGGCAGAACGTGAGGGACAACTGAAAGTTGGCTTTAGCTTTGACATTTATCCAAAATGTAATATTCCTTTTATATCTCAACCTTTGAAAGGCTGAATAGCCAAACACCCACATCGACATCATTTCTGGCATCCTTGAATAACGTCCATAGTATTAAAAAGGCATGTCATGGGCTTCCCTGGTGGCGCAGTGGTTGAGAGTCCGCCTGCCGACGCAGGGGACACAGGTTCGTGCCCCGGTCCGGGAAAATCCCACATGCCGCGGAGCAGCTGGGCCCGTGAGCCATGGCCGCTGAGCCTGCGCGTCCGGAGCCTATGGTCCGCAACGGGAGAGGCCACAATAGTGAGAGGCCCGCGTACCACAAAAACAAAAAAAGGCATGTCATTCTTTCAGATTTATCATTAACATCTGAGTACTTGCTTTTAAATATGTATAAATAATCTATAACCTGGAATAAAAATTTATGAGTTTTGGTTTTTTTTGGCTGTGTCAGGTCTTAGTTGTGGCACATGGGATCTTTTTTCGTTGCGGCACGCGGGCTTCTCTCTAGTTGTGGCGTGCAGGTTTTCTCTTCTCTAGTTGTGGCGCAAGGGCTCCAGAGCGCGCACGCTCTGTAGTTTGCAGCACGAGGGCTCTCTCGTTGAGGCGAACAAGCTCAGTAGTTGCGGCGCACGGGCTTAGTTGCCCCGCGGCATGTGGGATATTAGTTCCCCCACCAGGGATTGAACCTGCGTCCCCTACATTGGAAGGTGGATTCTTTACCACGGACCACCAGGGAAGACCCTATTTATGAGATTTATAATGCTGAAATTCCATCAGTCCATTGAAGAATAAATATATATATATATAATAAGAGTAAAACATAATTTTTAAAAGATTTAATTGCTGTATTTCAGCTAACATTTCAGCATATATAAAACTGAGTTACCTCAAAAATAGGATGTTTTGTACAGTTGTTATTTTTGCCCACTCACTGTTTTCTTATTAAAAGTCTTCAAATAATAGGAGGAACCACGGGTACCTGAAGAAGGTAAAATGTGACGAAGGTGCTGTGAATCGTGGGGAGGAACAGATTTTCATAGATAAGAGCCAAGGAAGTGCTGTCACTTGGTCTGAGCCCACTCAGATCAAGATTTCCATTTGAGAAAGATGAGGCTCAGAGAGCATAAGTGACAGTCCTGCAGTTATTCTATGGTACCTAGGCTAATCTCTGTCCCTTTGGGAGCAGTCCAATTTGGAATTTTAGAGTCCTTTCTCATACAGACCCAGGGATCAGTGAGTACAACATCTTTCTCCTTTCACAGGTGACAGAATTAGACGCCAGAAAATTATGTGACATACTTATTGCCACAGAACCAAATTAAGTCTAAGTACACCACTCTTGAAGAAATAAGAATGAGATAATTAAATTAGGAGAGACTGATCTCTGATATGCAAATCTATTTAATTAAAAATATATTTGAGTTAAATAAATACAGATGGAAGTGCATCCCACTGGTGCATTTAGGTTGGCACGCTGGACAGGCATGATATTAATAAGTGAACCAAATCCTTTTCATTAACATTGCACAACCTTCAGGAATAATTAAAATCCTGTGCCCTTTGAAAATAAACCCTCATCCTCCATTCAGGATAGTGATTTTCAAACTGCGCAACTCAGAGTCCTCTCATGGCCACAATGTGGGGATAATGGAACTTTGAGAACCTGACTTCCTCTGCTTCAACCAGAACATCCCCTTATTCCCACTTCCATATATTTCATATATTGAGGGGGAAGCAAATTCACATTATACACACACAGACACATACCCAAATGTATATTTTTTTCACTCTAAAATAAGTAAAGGTGGGACATATCTACGTCGTGTGCCTCCTGATATGATGTACTAAGAACTATGTAGCATTACTTCACTGACATTCCTGACAAAAATGCATAACCTGTTCTATTCATGAGAAAACAAGCAGATAAACCCAAACTGAGGGACATTCAGTGATGTGCTGGAGTTATGCATACAGCTCATGAGAGCTGACTGTGCACAGTTCTCTCCAGTGGCACATTCAGCAACATCACATCAGTAGCTTGACATCAAACATGGTGGGAATATTTATACCACAGAAATCGGCAAATGCGACTCAGTAGGAATTATTTTTCAGAAAGACATCTATTAAACATTACCAGATCACTGCTGGACATTACACAAAACACCGTATTGGCCTGTACATTTTGAAAATGTCAGTGCCATGAAAGACAAATAGTGCTGAGAAAATATTCCATATTAAAAGAAACTAAAGAATCACAACAGCTAGGTGCATGCATAATCACTGATTGGTTTCTGAAAAGGAAACATATTTTGTTCTCAAAGATATTACTGAAATAATTTGTAAAACTGGAATATGGGGACTTCCCTGGTGGCACAGTGGTTAAGACTCCATGCTCCCAATGCAGGGGGCCCGGGTTTGATCCCTGGTCAGGGAACTAGATCCTACATGCATGCCGCAACTAAAGAGTTGCGTGCCACAACTAAGGAGCCAGCGAGCCGCAACAAAGGAGCACACCTGCCATAACTAAGACCCAGCACAACCAAATAAATAAATAAAATAAATATTAAAAGAAGAAAAATGTAACATAATAAGGTGACACTACCACACACCATTTGCTGTTTAAAACAAACTGGAATATGAATTTTAGATTAGATAAAACTTAAATGTGTACTTCTTAAGAACAAGGATATTTTCTTACATAACGATAGCATAATTATCAAAGTCAGGAAATGTAACATAATACAGTATTGTGGATGGGTAGATGTGTATGATGTATTTAGCATACTCTCAAATGGTTCAGGAAAAATAATACTTATAAATATACAGAGAGAGAAAATGATAAAACAATGTGGCAAGGGACTTCCCTGGTGACACAGTGGTTAAGAATCCGCCTGCCAATGCAGGGAACACGGGTTCAATCCCTGGTCCAGGAAGATCCCACATGCCGTGGAGCAACTAAGCCCATGCGCCACAACTACTGAGCCTGTGCTCTAGAGCCCATGAGCCACAACTACTGAGCCCACGTGCCACAACTACTGAAGCCCGCATGTCTAGCACCCGTGCTGCACAACAAGAGAAGCCACCGCAATGAGAAGCCCGCGCACTGCAACGAAGAGTAGCCCCTGCTCGCTGCAACTAGAGAAAGCCCGCGCACAGCGACGAAGACCCAACACAGCCATAAATAAACAAACAAATAAACAAACAAACAAACAAACAAATAAATAAATAAATAAATAAATAAATAAAATGTTAAAAAAAACCCAATGTGGCAAGATGTTTCCAATTGGTGCATTAGGACAAAGGTATACAGAGATTTTGTACCCTTCCCACAACTTCTAGAAAATCTGTTACATATGTATTTTTTAACTTTTTATTTTGAGGAAATTTCAAACATATGGGGAATCCATTAAACCTTGCCAATCCTCAAAGAAATACATGGTAAAACAGTAAAGTCATATTTTACATCATTAAAACAATAGAATCATTTAAAATGGTAACACCAAATGCTGGCAAGTGAGGTGAAAATGTTTGGTGGATTTTAAATTGCCACAAACATCTTGGAAAGTAATCCAGCAATATTTCAAAATTCATAACCCTGTGACCAACTACTTTCTCTTTTCAAATTTGAGACTGCTCTGTAGTGCAAAAATTCCAAACCCGCACAATTGTCCTGTAGGAATACAACTGAGTAAATTATGGCACAGAACCTCATGAAAAACTATAATCATTAAGACTGTGTAACAACATGGAAAAGTTATTTTTATGTGACAAATCAAAATAGAAAATATTCTATAACTACAAAATTATTTAAAATATGTATATGGATACCAGAAGGCAACAGAGAAAAATGAAAGCAGTTGCTCTATTAGTATGGTGGAATTAAGGGAGAGATATTTTCTACTTAAAACATCTTTTAGGGCTTCCCTGGTGGCGCAGTGGTTAAGAAGCTGCCTGCCAATGCAGGGGACAGGGGTTCAAGCCCTGGTCCGGGAAGATCCCACATGCCATGGAGCAACTATGCCCATGCGCCACAACTACTGAGCCTGCACTCTAGAGCCTGCAAGCCCCAACTACTGAGCCTGCGTGCCACATCTATTGAAGCCCGCGCGCCTAGAGCCTGTGCTCCACAACAAGAGAAGCCACCGCAATGAGGAGCCCGCGCACCGCAAGGAAGAGTAGCCCTGCTCACCGCAATTAGAGAAAGCCTGCACACAGCAACGAAGACCCAACACGGCCAAAAGTAAAAATAAATAAAATAAATTTATAGAAAAACAAAAAAAAACATCTTTTAACTTGTGATTTATAGTTATATGATTGAAATATTATGACTTTTAGCTTGTGATTTATGGTTATAAATATTATAACACTTAACTATAAAAAGTAAGTTCAGGGGCTTCCCTGGTGGCGCAGTGGTTGAGAGTCCGCCTGCCGAAGCAGGGGACACGGGTTCATGACCCGGTCCGGGTAGATCCCACATGCTGCGGAGCGGCTCGGCCCGTGAGCCATGGCCGCTGAGCCTGCACTCCGGAGGCTGTGCTCCGCAACGGGAGAGGCCACAACAGTGAGAGGCCCGCGTACCAGAAAAAAAAAAATAAGTTCAGGGTAGGACTTGAACTCATACCACTGACTCCACTGGACAATTTTCTCATGGCCTGAAGCTGCATTAGAAAATAGGAAGTGCAGGTCTTCTGGGACCACTGGTGGCCTTTTCCTCTCTTTTTGACACCCTTCTTCCTACTGTCCCACATCTCAGGTGTATGCCCAGTGTTCTCGAATAGCTAAGGAAAGTATATATCACATGCAGTTAATTCCCCCAGTAAATATGAAATGTCACGTTTCCACTCCCAAGAGGATTCACATTTTCAAAAAAAGGAAGTGTTTACAGAATACAACCACAAACCCAAATTTGTTCTAGATGCTGTAAGTTTCAAAGTACAAATACAAGGGAAAAGAAGACATGATAAAGTAATTTCTAACAGTGCATTTCAAAGATACTTGAGGGGCAGCAAGGAGAGTGGGTAGAAGAGACTTTCCTAGGGCCCATGCAACGATGTCACAGGAACAGCCAGAGCTCCTGCTCTGAGGCAGTGTGTCTCACTCAGACTCTACACATATGCTATTTTTCTTCCTCCACTCCCCTGTCAGCTATGGCACCAGCAAATTTTATATCATTCTTCATGCTGAGTTTTTCTTTCTCCCAGTCACTTGTTCATAAATTTCCCTCACTGCATCATTGAAATCTGAGGCAACATTCCTGATAAATTCCTCATGCCCTTACCTCCTGTCATCCATAACATTATCGCCCTCTTTCCTAGGGATTCTCTTTATATTCAGCTCCAAAGATTCCGGTGAGTGTTTTCTCACTGTTCATCTTCTTACAAATGCAGGGGAAGAAAAAATTCAGGTTTCCAACTAATTGGATCATCTCCATGCATATTTAAGAAAGGGGGCAAGATGGTCAAGCTTGCTTTAAAGAAGTCTTCAAGGCATCTCTTCAGCTGTTTTTCTGAACTCCACTTCTCTGCTCTCTCTCATTAGCTCTCATTTCCTCCCCTGCTAAGCTGACGAGCCACGGTCAGGGAGAGGATGTGGGACAGGCTAAGTGCAATTGCGAAGGAGATGTTCTCTGTAGCCATAGGAGTTGTTTTGGAAGCTTTTCCTCTGAAATAGTTTGGGAAACACAGAGAACACAATGCAGTCGTATAGCTTATAGTAAATGTGTAACAAGTGTGGCCATAAATATTGATCTATTTATTCTCTGGCTAGGCATAATATGAACTTGCACAGCAGAGAAATACAGAGACCTGATCATTTGAGTGGGGTAATACTCCTTATACCACTGGATTGGCCAGTGTGGAGGTTGGTCAAGTGTCTCCTGGTCACCCATGAGGAGCTGGCCCTAGGATGGAGCATCACCTCATCATCATCTGTGCTACTTCATTCTCCCTAACACTCTCCTTCCTTCCACTCCCCACCTCTAGTGGATGTTGTGATTTGTGCATGATCCAGATCCCACTTGAAGACTGAGGACTTTCCCCCCAGCTGCTGTACATGTTGATGGTAGCCCTCTGCTTTCAGCCCCCCTGCAAGAACCGCTAAGAGTGCCCTTATCTAAGGTCATTCCCCCACTACCCACTCAATAACTGGCCAGTATAGGAGTATAAGGGCTTTGGTTGAGATTGCACTGCAGCCCAACTTCTCCCTCTGCCCAATCCTGCTTTCATCCTTCCCTGCATATAATAAATGCCCTGCACGTTAATCTCTGTTTTAGCCTGATTCCCAAAGAATTCAACCTGTAATACCACTCTAGGTGTTTCAAGCAGAAAAAAGATTTCATACATGGAATTAAGCTACAAAAGTGCTGGGTAGACTGAAGAGCAAAACGGGGAAGGTGGTGTTCTCCAGAGGTCAGGAAGAAGCTTCTACTGCCCAGGTATGTGCCCAATGCTGTGTTGACTAGTCTAGAGAAGAGGTCACATATGGAGCACTTGCTGAAATGAGAGTCAATGCCCAGTTAACTGTGTGATGATCCACAGCCATTCTCCACGACTATGATGCCTTCTGCATATAAGTGGGAGTATAACGGAAATCATCTTTCTCATCATCCTTCAAATTTTTCACAGTGACACCAATATTTGCAGTTACCCGAAGAAAGGAATACTACTTTTGGCTTATTATCCTGGTAGGGGATGGAAATTCCAGGGGTTTTCACTAGGCCCTTCCTACTGCAGTGGCTCTCACTTTCTGAGCACAGGAGCCAATGAGGGGATTCTGCCAGTTGCTCAGTATCTCTACCCTAGCCATGATTCCCAAACTGGGGAAATAATCATAGTCTTAGCCTAAAACTCTATTAGTCATCTAACCTCTGGCCACCACTCTGATTGCGGGCCACAGCAGCATTTGAGAACTCCAGGATTAGCACTAAGCCTCTACGGGTCATCCTTGATGTGGCTATTTCCCATTCCCCAGTCCATGTTCACTCTGATAAACGGCTCCAAGTCTTTGGGAGGAAGGTGTAGAGGCAAATTTACAGCATGTGCTGTAAATGTCACAAGGATCCTCCTTTCAAGGGACCCAATACCCCTTTATTCAAGGGGCTCTGTCTCTCTGACCTGGCTTAGGTCTGGGAACAGTGTGAGAAGCGATGATTTTCACTGTCATAATTCAAGTGTGGTCTCTCTTTACTAGATTTAGGTTTTTTCCCCCCAAATCATATAGGTCCTATAATATTTCAGTAGGTGGGTACTTTGGGGCACCTCTCAAAAGCCCAGACTTTTAAGACCGAAGCGCTTATTTCCCCAGATATTGAGCGTATTAGCAGCCAACAGCTTGCAGTGAAATCCCTCTTTGGAGCTTGCGTGGGCCTGAAGAGATAGATGCGTTGCCCGAAATCATGCCTGTACCCAATGACTGGTTAGTGCAGGGGCATAAAGGCCAGATACCTTTGCTCCAAACATGAACTCTCTGCAGGTCCATCTCAGGTTTAAAGCTCATCGCAGGATCAGCTGTAGCCTCTTTTGTGACTGCATCAAAGTTTAACTTCATCTTCTGCCCAATCCTCCTTCCTTCACTTCTCCATGGGTGTTAATCCCAAAAAACACTCCCCAATAAAATTTCACAATACAAACCTTGTCTCAGAGTTTGGTCCTGAAGAAGCTGAACTCTGACAATAGGCTAATAACTTGTTTCAGTCTTAGGGACACTGAGATCAATTAGGCACCCCCGAAGATGCCCACATGACATGAAGAAACTTTCTGATTGCCACTCTTGCTCTGCTGCCTAGGACAGTAATTGCCCCTACTCTGGCTCCTCATCTGAATGTAAAACCTAAGGACTTTGGGGCCTGAACACATTTATACACAAGGCATCGTGCTTCAGGATTAAGCATATATTTGTGGTAAGATATTTTTCTGCCATGAATGCCATTTCTTTTTCTAATTAATCAGGTTAATTAGATTCCACTTATATGATTTAAAAAGAGACAGATCTTCAACAAAACATCCATTTTCTAATCACCACTTGAAGCAGGGTAATTCTTGTCCATTCCTCTGCTTGAAGTTGGGAATTCCTTCTTAGTTTATAGTAGGGAAAAAAATCCCCTAGCCCAATGCAAAACAAAATTATGTAAAAGCAGACAGAGCTCTTACCTCCCCCAATTCATTTGCAATTCTAATGTTCAGTCATATATATTTTAGGCACTTATGTATGATGAAGCTGTTTATTTTCCAGAGTCAAATGTGGCATGATTATTTTTTTCCCCTTCTCTCTTATTCATTCTCTCAGGGAATGAGAGAAATCAAACAGTCTAGTTCACCGTCAACTTAACTCTCACATTTTCTTTGCAGTGACTGCAAGATCTTCTCAAAAGTAAAATTTACTATAACAACAAGGCACTTCTCACTGTTTTCTCCAGCTTTAATAGTGTTAAGATATTAACAAGTACAATGAATACAATGATGATATTGATGAGCTCTCATTTGTATAAATATATCAAAAAGGATAAGTAAAGTTCAGTTAGTCTTGGAAAATCCAACTCCCAATATGAATAAATAAAATCTGTTAATGTAGAGCTGGTTATTACGGGTAGTATGTTGTTTAAAGACTGCTCTCCTAGAAAATGTATAATTGAAGATGCTAAGAGTCAGATACTCAAAATCCATCAAGAAAATGTCTGCATTACTAAATTTTCATAGGTGCCTTAGAACACTCTAATTACATAGCAAACACCATGGCTTTGTATTGAAAACAACTTGCCAAGTCATTTCAAAGTGGTAGAGCTAATACTGTTTTGTCTGAAGAAAGAATGTTGGAGAATGACTCTCTGCCATTTTCTTGTAATTAATGAACAGGTCCCCAGCCTCCCTGTGGCCCAGAGAGCAGAAATACAACCCAAGTTGTACCTTCTTGTCTAACAGCAAGGAGAAGAAAAAAAAATGTATGGCACAGGGGCGCTCTTCACTGCAGTCTCTACAGAGTGACCCAGACCTGTGCACAGAATGAACCTTTCATGAGATTAACTAAATAACATACCTGATATTCTTAAAAGGTAAATTTGTATTATGTTTATAGATGTGAAAATTGAAAAACCTTGTTCACCTAGATAAGTAAACAAGTAGAAATCATTTAAATCCACTCCACTCCCAATTATATGCTGAAAGTCCAATAGCAGTTATAGCACCAGAAATCATTTTTAATGATGTATCAGTTGATAACCTAATGAGGTCCTTATTCAAATCACTTGAAAAGAAGGAATTAGAAAGCATATGATTTACAAATAGATTTGTTACCCAGTCTACTCAGTCACTCACTTTCTCATTTTCTGGGGAGTATGTTAAAAACACTTCACTAAAACTTATAACATGGCAATTTACTATTCCTGTTACTCTTCCACTTAGAGGCACCTTGTGTAATATCATATAGCCAGAAAGGGTTGGGAAAGTTGAAATAAGTTTTTATATACTGCTTTTATATTATCATGTAAATTAAATGCTGTTTTCACCAAAATCTTGAAGCTGAAAACAGACACCACGACATTGATGAATGAAATGTCTCATCTTCTTGTTATTAGGAATGTTTAAAATACAGAGATAATAAGCTTGGTAAAAGATTGGTGTTTCCCATTATGCTTTGATTTTTTTTGAATTTTCATATTTTCAGAAAGACAAAGTATGAAGCCTTGTTATAAATTGTCAGGTAGATGAAATAAGGCATATCATCTTCATTTTTCTCCTGTATGCTTCTTGTGAAGTCCTGGCAGAATAATGGTACTATTCCCTACAGAGGCAACCTCGATAATGCATCCTTAGGTTTTGGCCTTGTCCCCAGAAGCAGATCCTGAGATGAAGATTCTTATGTGAGTGACTTATTAAGGAAATAGGTGTTCCCAGAAGAAAGCAGTCAGGGAGTGAGGAAAGCAGAGCAGAGCTGAAGAAGAAACACACCAAGAGTGGGATTTCAGATGAATCCCAGCCTTGGGGAATTCTAGAGTGTAAATCACACCACAGTTTTTCCCACCTCAAGGCAGGGAGCTGGGCTTTCCCACTCCTTGTACCAGTCAGCCACTGGCTATGGGCCACCGTGGGACATGGGGGATGGAGGGACATAAATTCCCAGGCACCCCTGGCTCTCAGTGTCTCCAGATAAGGCAACTCTAATAGTTCAAGGGTACTTCTATAAAGAAGGCTGCAGCTATGAGTCAATGAGAGCAAATCACACAGAGGCTGGGGTTTGGGCAAACAGTGGGGAGCAAGGCAATAGCAGTGACATCATCTACTCCATCTTCAATCAGCTTATTCTCCTTTCCGGTCTCACTCTCCCTATGCCTTCAGTCTTGCTTCCTGAGATCACATCCCAAATAAACTACTTGCACCAATGGCCTTGTCTTAGGTTCTGCTCTCAAGGTCACACTAATGAGTTTCTTCTCCTCTTAGGAGGAACAGCTTTCAGGCTCTTCCTCAAACCAAGAAGAACTTCCTCCACACCTACAGGCGTTTGGAGCAGAGCTTCTCTCTTCAAAGTTGATTTTCTTTATTGAGTACCATTGAACCATTTACCTCACTACATACAGAGTAAGCAACTGTTTTGTATAATTAGCATTACATGAGTGCTATTTCCACTGGCAGGAATCTCCCCAGCAGGAGGGAACTCAAAGTTTCCCAATCCAGCTTGCCATAATTTGCTGTATTTATTTTTGGTAATTCTACATCAGTGCCTTGTGCTGATGTAATAGAAGCCCTGTGCCCTGTGCCAAGTTAACAGAAGCAGAGAAATGTGTCATCAAACTGGCCAATCTTCCTGACTGTACTAGAAGCCCTGTGCCCTGTGCCAAGTTAACAGAAGCAGAGAAATGTGTCATCAAACTGGCCAATCTTCCTGATTGTACTCCTTGGATGCACAGCTATTCTACTCCAGCTTTCCTCACCTTAGTCCTTCCTTCTTTGTTTCACTCTCAAAACCTAGGCACTGAGTTGAGATTACTCTCACTTATTCTTAAAAACACTACTTGAAGAGACAAGTGACAGACTTAAGAAAATATGTGCAAAACACACACCTGATAAAAAAGACTTGCCCTCAAAATTCAACAATAAGAAGACAAACAATCTAATTTTTGAACAACAGGCAGAAGATTTGAACAGACACTTCACCAAAATGATACAGGTGACAAATACATACATAAAAAGATGCTCAACATCATTAGTCATTGGGGAAATGCAAATTAAAACTACAATGAGATACAAACTCTCTTAGATTGGCTAGAGATTCTATCCATTTGTTTGAACGGCTTATTGAAGCTATATTGCAGCCCAACTTTTCCCTCTGCCCAATCCTAATTCCTTCCCTTTCTCCATAAATGTTGACACCAAGGGTATTTCCCAAGACACCTTCTGTAGACTTAACTTCCTCTTCAAATCTGCTTCTCAGGAAACCCAACCTGTGACAACTCTCCTGTCTGGTTTCCTCTTTGAAGCCCCTGGGATTTTTGCTCAGCACTACATGGGAGAATCTCCTATATGAGGAAGTCAAAGAGAGACTGCGCCCCTTGCTTTTAAAATAAGATCTAAGTCTCTGGAGAGCTAAGGAATGTTCCTTCAGGGAGTAAAGACAGGGTGCCATCCAAAGGAATTCAGAGTTACCTTCTGGTCAGCCAAGGCTCTCAGGAGTACTTAAAATTTCATTCCACTCCAAATGTCTAGTTCCATGCCCAGACTCTTCTCCTAAGCACCTGGATTGCTCTGTGTAAGAGGTTGGGTCCACTGGGGAGCAGACTTTGAGATGAATACTTGTGTGCAGGAAGTTTACTAGGTAGTGCTCTTAGGATGGACACCTGTGTGGAAGTGAACGCAGCAGGACCGGGCAGAAAGAGAAATTGGACTGTAATGCAGCCACCAAAAAAAAAGGTGTGGTAGGCAGAATAGTGACCCCTCCCTAAAGACAGCCATGTCCTAATCCCTGTAACTTGTGAATCCGTTCCTTAGATGCCAAAAGGGACTCTTCGCATAAGTTAAGGATCCTGCGATGGGTAGTTCATCCTGGATTATCCAAATGGGCCCAATATAATCACAAGGATTCTTATAAGAAATAGAAGGAGGCAGGAGGGTCAGAATCAGAGAGAGAAGAAGTAATGATGGAAGTGGAGGACAGAGAGGAGAGAAGATGCTATGCTGCTGGCTTTGAAGAAGAAAGAAGTGGTCATGAGCCAAAGGATAGAGGTGGCTTCTAGAAAGTGGAAAAGGCAAGGGAATGGATTCTCCCCAAGATCCTACAGAAGTAATGCAGCTCTGCTGACACCTTATTTTTATCCCAATAAGATCCATTTCAGACTCCTGACCTCCAGAACTGTAAGATAACAAATTTGTGTTGTATGAAACCCCGTAAGTCTATAGTAATTTGTTACAGCCAGTAATAGGGAACTCATACAAAAGGCCTCAGCCAATTCCATGGGGAGCTCTGAAGCTGAAATGGCCTTTCAGACTTGTCCCAAGTTAGGTTTATGGACTGGGCATTTATACCTGCAAATAAACCACCCACTGGATGCAGACTGTTCTCCAGAAAACAGCGTGACCTTGAGCAAGGAAGTTTTTTCAACCAAGGGCAATTCCCAGAGAGGGCTCATAGCGCTCCCAGAGGCTGAGGCAATAAGTGCTTAAGTCTTGGAAGGATGAGAAGGTGGATCTCCGCAGCATACTACAGAGTCCAGCGTACTCTGAAAATCTATGTATTATCCCCATCCTCACCTCCAGTTCTTGCAGTACTGATATGTAGCCCCAGGAGGGAAAACAGCTTCAGTTAGATGTGCTGTTACCAAGCAAATTAAACTCGTGTATCCTGTTCTTACTTCAGCATTCTTGAGCTTTCTTGGTTTTTTGGTGGGGTGGGGGGAGAAGGGCGACAGCTCCATTTATGTTCTGTATGCCTCAGTTCCCTTGGGTCTCTAAAGTTAAGAAAAGCTTCAGAGAGCAGATTTTCCCAGAAACTACTCAAGGAGCAAGATCAATACAATCATTCTGAAACATGCTAAAAGTAAAAAAGAGATACTGTTTAGCTGAGAACTCTAGAGGGAAATTGAGGAATTCATTTTAAGAAACACATTTCTGAAGATCAGGTCTTTGAAGAACACACAAAATGATGCAATTCTTATTTCACACATGTTGTCAATGTCATTTGTTGAACTATTATGAAAAACTGTTAAGTGAATGTTTAAAGGGGGTAAAGAGTGAATTTGTTTTCAATACGGCGAGAGTTACATTTTGGGCATTTTTTCGCTACAATCTGCTATTGCTTGATTCTTAGAACATAAAAATACAATTATTCCTTTGCATATACCACTTTCTAATATATAGATACTCAAATCCTGTATCGAGTGTGAAATATTTCCATTTCCACACGTTCAGACTTTCATTACACCTTGCTTGAACTAATTAGACAGTCTCCCTCACTTGTCCCTCTGCTACCAGTCACCACTTCAATCCACTCAGCACACTGTAGCCAGATTAATCTTTCTGAACAACATCCTTGATTATGCCATGCTTTTATTCAAACCCGTTTAGCATCTTATCAATGTCAGACTAGTTGTAAAGTCTTCCCCTTGGTATTCAAAGCCCTTCATATGTTGCCCCCAAGATACCTTTTCAGATTTCCCACTTAACCAACCATTACCATACCTATCCCATGATCCCAGCCAAATTGTAACGCTTCTTGTTCTCTGAAAATTTTGTACTGGCCTGCTTTTGTTACTGCTCTTCCTTCGACCTGGAGCACTTTATCCACTCTTGGTAGCTTAAATCTTATAATCTGACAAAGCAAATGTTACAAACCACCACGTAAAGCCTTTGCTGATTCAACTAAGTAGATGTGATCTCTCCCACTTCCCATTCTCCATAAGACTCCTGTTCTAGGTGGACATTATTTGGATTGCAGGTAATAGAAACCTACTCAAATGGTTTAAAGAAAAGGGCGAATTTATCTGAAATATAAGGGGGTATCATAAAATCTAAAGTCCCAAATGGCAGCCACAGCTCATGAGAATCAAGAGAAAAACTAACCCAGAGAAGCAAAACAGATTGCTATGAAAAAGATGAAATTAGTTCTTAGAAATTAAAAATGTGATTTATAGCAATAAAAATAAATGGGTTGAAAAGCAGAATGGACACAGTTGACGAAATTATCTGAGAGAATCACTCTACTCCATCTTCCAGTACGCTAATTAATTCAGCAAAAAGATATTGGGAGAGTGAAGACAGAAAATGAAAGTAGATTAAAGGGGAGGTAGGTCACAGATATTGAAATTCTAGCTGTTGATAGAAAAACATTAATTTATAACCAAAAAACATTTCAACTTAATAGCAAGCACTAGCATGGATAGAAGATGAACAGCTTCCAAAATATTAGAAGTAGTGGAAGGCAAATGGTGGGGAGAGTAAGGAATACTGGGGAGAGTAAGGAATACAGGAATCTTGTTTGCTCATTTCCTTTAAGTTTTGCCAAAACAATAGATGGCAAGGGATCTTATTTTTGTTTTAATTTGCATTTATGCTTTACTAGTGAGGTTACTCATCTTTTCATATGTTTGTTGGGTTATTCACATTTCTTCTGTAAGCTGCCTGTATATATACTTTGCCCATACACCTACTGGGTTCTTTACCTTTTTTATTGATTTATAGTACTCTTCATATGTTACAAAGATTAAAACTTTGTCTAATAGACTGTATTTGTTTCTTGTCTTTAAGCTTTCTCTTTTTTTTGCCATAACACATTTTTAATTATTTAGAAGAAATGTGCCAGAGGAAGACACAGGTGAAGGCTCTCATGATATTAGGGTTGGAAAGTCAGTTTTTCTTCCTCTATTATTTCTTTTCTTAAAGAAAAAAATAGAAACAGGAAAATATTAACATCTAACTAGACAATAATTTTAAAATTCTACATGGAAAACAATGAAGCTGACACCATAAAAGGAATGTGATGCTCACTAGACACCAGGTACAATTCTAAGTGCTTCATACAGATTAACTCATTCAATCAGCACAGCTATTTTATCAGGTATTATCATCTTCTTCATTTAACAAACAAGGAAACTGAGGCACTGAGAGGTTAAGTACCTTCCCAAGGCCACAGAGCAGGTAAATGGAAAAAAGAAGATTTGAACCTAAGCAATCTAGTTCCATGGCCCATGCTTTAAAGCCCTGTGCTATAATTCTATCTCTCAGACAAACTCTACAGAAAAATAACGTTCCAGAGCTTAAGGAAGTTAGATGTGGACATATTTTTCACTGTCACCTGGGTACTGACCCTGCTTTCTTCCCTATGATGCTGCTGTCCTCAAAATGCTGAACATGGCTCAAGAACCAGGAGAGTCCAATGCCTGTGAAAACTGCTATAAAGTGAACTGCACATATTCTTGGTGTATGTTCTTCCAGAATAGTTATGTAAAGCACAGTACAAAAGGTTTGTAGCATAGCAACAAATGAGCTGTTTTGTCAATTCCATACCCTATCAGGGCACCCAGCTGCCTCTGACAGTCTTTGTGCAAGTCCAAACCAAGATATGCTACATCTGTCCCTTCTCTGTGTAGTACCACACTTCCATTAAGCTCTGAATCCTAGATATATACACTGGGCATCATAGAAAGAGTGAGTGAATGTGTGTGTGTGTGTGTGTGTGTGTGTGTGTGTGTGTGTGTGTAAGTAAATGTGACAGGACAGAAAAAAGTGATTAAAAAAGGAAACAAAAAGGACGTTAAACATACCCCAATTCACACAATCAGAACAACCCTATATCCATATCCCCTGGTCTGTGTAAAAAACAAATAATAACAACAAAAAGCCCAAGTCCTGTTGTGAGTCATAAACCTGCATTTAATGGAATAAATAATAAATGTAATATCCTGAGTCAGTCATGGTCCCAGCAGGAAACAGATGGTACACTCAAATTAGGATGATTTAAAGAGGGAATGTTACAGGTAATATCCCCCGAGAGGCAGACTGAGATGGAGATTAGCAAATAGGAAGTTTATTGTGAAGTGTTCTGAGAATTAAAACTTGGGGAAGAAAAGGAAGCAGAATTGGGCAGAGAGAGAAGTTGAACTATGATGCCATCTCATCTAAGGTCTCAGTAGACTCTATCAGGAGCCCTGAAGCCGGGACAGTTCTTCAGAGTTGGCCAAAGTTTAGCAGAGGAGGTCAGGCCATTATGCCCCCTGCATTGGCCAATCACTGGCTATTGGCTGCCCATAGGAAAAGGCACACACTTGGGCAAGGCAGCTCCTTCAGGAGAAGGCAAGCCCCAGAGAGGAGAGGACTGATACCTGAGGGCATCTAGTGGAGTAAGTCCTCCCATCCTGAAGAAGGATCTTGGCAACACAGCACATCAGCTACTACAGGGTTTCTTAAAGAAACTATTTCCCAAAGTACATGCAGGGTATATGAAAAATCCAACGGAAAATTCTCAGATAACTTCACTCATACAAAGAGATACGAAGCGTTGCAGCTCTCAAATGAGAGACTGAACGGACAATGGACAATGGCCGGACCACATATAAAAATAGAACCCTCACACCAACCTGTAGCAACCAGGCCAGGAAACGAACCCATTTACTATAGTAACCAGCCCAGAAAGCCAGTCTGCTCTCTATAAGTCAATTTTGTAGAGAGTCAGATTTCTGTTTGTGGCAACAATCCAGGACGCCAAAGAATAACTCCTGTTATTCGGCACCAAATGTGGCCACCTCCAGCTTAGGACCAACGAAGAAAAGTCAAATATGCTCCCCAAACCAATCACATACGATGCCTGCTCCTAGCTAGCCCACCTGCAGTTCCCCCATACCAACAGCCTGCAATCAGAGCATCCCTGAAGCCTTCCCCTTTTCCCACCATAAAGCTTTCCCACTCGTTTGCCTGCCTTTGAGTCTCTGCCAAATCACAAATGATGGTGGCTGACTCCCTTGCTATAGAGAGTTTAGAATAAACAGCCTTTGTTCTCCTGTGGGTGGTCTTCATTTATTTCCACACAACAAAGCCTCCAGTGAGAAGGTGATCTCAGTGAGAAGACAATTTGCTTCGTCCTGAGGCATCTGGACCCAAACCCAGAGTTTCTGAAAGCCATCCAAGAATTTTCTTTGCTTTACAACATAAGCATTTATTTATTTTTGGCTGCACTGGGTCTTCGTTGCTGCACGGGCTTTCTCTAGTTGCGGCGAGCAGGGGCTACTCTTCGTTGAGGTGCGCGGGCTTCTCACTGCAGTGGCTTCTCTTGTTGCTGAGCAGGGACTCTAGGCACACGGGCTTCAGTAGTTATGGCACGCGGGCTCAGTAGTTGTGGCTTGCGGGCTCTAGAGCACAGGCTCAGTAGTTGTAGCGCACGGGCTTAGCTGCTCCGCGACATGTGGGATCTTCCAGGACCAGGGCTCGAACCTGTGTCCCCTGCACTGGCAGGCGCATTCTTAACCACTGTGCCACCAGGGAAGTCCCTATAGCATAAGTATTTAGAATAAAAAATATATATCAACTTGCTTTTAAGACACATCTAGGTGGACAGCAGATCTAGAAAAAAGAGCAAGTCTGAGTCTCAGTACACCAAAAAGATTTAAGGAAGATCTTCCAATACACAGGAGTAGGAAACAGTCTTCAATTTTAACAGGCCAGTTGACAACAGTCTACACCCAGTTATTCCAAATATTTTACATGAGCATATGCCCTGGGGTAAGGTACGTTGCAAATGTTCGAGATCTGATATGAATAGGCAGCTTTGAGAGGAATGAGCTTCAGGGAAAAATAAGTTACTTTCTCAAGTATAAAGGGGACACTTTCTGTGTTCTCTTCTTCCCACCATGAATCACCCACCATGCCCATGGAAACCAAACTGGGTAGCTTCTGTCTGGACCAGGTGCTCTTGTTAAGATCTCCTTGTTGTTAGGTGTGAACTTAACTTTCAGGCCACACACTAGCTTATTAACCCAAATAAATGATTCATGCTGGACATTTGCAGAATTACAGCAGACCAGTGGCAATGGAGAGGGAGAGGAGAAGGGGGAAATTACACCATCAAATAATTTAGTAGGCAGTTAACTATATCACCTCAAGCTAGGCCTGAGTGAGACTAACTCCTTAGCCCTCATTAACATCTCAGCAGGCCTTAGTTTACCATATTAGTTAGATGAGCCCCTAGAGAAGGACTCCAGATGGATTCAGCTTAAAGAGAGGGGTTTCTGGGAGGCTTGGGGTTACCATAAATGGCACACGAAGCTTATATGGGAAGCTGGGTGGAGAAAACACTGATTGGAGAGCAAAATAGAGGACTATAAGGAAAACCAAGCTTGCCTATGGCTGACCCTGACTCTTAGCTTAACTAGCTCATGAGCCAGCTGTAAGTGAAAGTCTTTAAAACACAGGCATGTTATGTATGATTAAATTCCATAATTGCAGTGAGAATAGGAAGAGTGGCCATTAGAGATTACCTAGGAAAGCATCATTCCTCATCTACCCAGCCCAACACAACCCCTCCTAACCACCAGCCAAGCCCTCTCACTGCCAGCCCACTCTAAGCCCTATGGTAAAGGAAAGGTCTTCGGCAGGGCCAGGCCTTGCTCCCCATGGCTATTTGATTGATCACCTTGACTTCTGCGGGGTGCTGGCTGATGAAGGTACTCCCATTCCCTGGTGGTCTCCAAGTAATATGTATGTACTTCCCCAGCCATGTGGTTTGAAGCCTGCTCCCCTGTCTGAGAGGCAAAAGGAGCAATTATAAGATGATTACTATAATTAAACCTCATAACAACCCTATGAGTTTCTTATTCTTTATACTTTACACTGAAGGGGAGTAGAATATGCCATCCCAAAATATGCCACTTTGGCATAAGGATTGTTTTGAGGTGAAAGCAATTAAGAGACAGCAGACATAGAGGAACTCTCTTCCCTCCCCCTTTCTGCCTAAAAGCAGGGCACAAATTTCTCTTTGTGAAGGTGTCCTCCTCCCTCCTCCCACACCAGGAAGAGGAGAACTAGTCTTAATCCCAGGAGGGACAGCACCAACTTGAGTCTGCATAACAAACCTTACTAAATAATCCTTATCTTCCATTAGTTCCCCATACGTATTTCCCTTCCCACAATTTACAGCCCCTAGAAGCCCAAATCCCTTTTCCTTTGTCTAGTCACTTCTCCTCAGTGTACTGCCCTTCGTTAAAATGGCATATAAACTCTCAAGCCTAGTTACTTCTAGGCTTGGGTTACTACTTCTTTTCTGTGAAGCTCCTGTATGCGTGCATAATAAATCTTTTCTCCTGTTAATCTGCCTTTTGTCAGTTTAATTCACAGACCCCAGTTACTGAACCTAAGAGGGGATAGCAAAAGCTTTTTTTCTCCTACAACAATAACCCCACTTTGCAGATGAGAAATTGATTACAGAGAGAATGAGGGCAAAACAGCTAGTAGCTAGTGCCAGGATGTGGAACCAGGCAGTCTGATTCCAGTCCCTACGCTCTTTCTTTTTTAGCCCTACGCTCTTTCTTAATTACTCCACTACAACTCCAGTTTAGAAAAACAGTATTCTTACAGCCCAGTTTCACACAGGGGTCACACTGTATTCGAAATACATTTTGAGTCTCTAAATACTAAAATCATACTCAGGCAAGAAAAGGTGCAAAGGAGCATGAGATGGAAGCCTGACATCTGCCTTAGGAAGGCTCAACCTGGGACACGTGCCCATTGAGTGAAGAATCTCTTTGAGTGTTTTTAATTCCCTCCTCCATCTCTCTTTGCTGCACACATACAGGAAAATTCACGTATGTTAAATATGCATGTGAGGTCAGGCCACTGTGTGCAAAGCAAGGCAAGCTGCGTGGATTTCCAAAAGGACTCAGAAATATAAAGAAAAAGAGAATGGATGATAAGGACAAAAGGCTTGTACACTGGTCAGCTTCTCTACCCACGTGCTGCTTCTAGGCAGCCTACGATTACAAAATGTGATTTCTGCTGGTCAACTGAAGGCAGTTCTGAAGCCTCATGCGATCACAAAAGTGCTGGGCCGTGCTTCCGGCGAGCTCAGGAGGAGAAAGCACAGCCAGGAGGGTGGGGGGAGGAGGGAGCACCCCACCTCAGGGAGGGCTCCTTCCAGCAAGGATGCTGTGGGAAGGCAAGGCCTGAGTGTTTCTGACTGCTCTCCTATTTCTTTCTCCCTCCTAGGACTGCTAAAATATCTCCAAATGGCTTCAGAGCCCTGGACCTAGTGGAAGTGTTTGGATGGACTGTGATGATGCCATGCACACATCCATGCAGCTCCCAGAGGCTCAGGATATTTGTCTGTCAAGGAAGCTGCAGCCCACACTTTCATCGTATCAATAAGACATTCCAGGTGGTGAGTATGAGGCGAATGTCTGCACCCCTAACTTAGACAGAGACACTTGGCTTCATATCATGGGATGTGAGCTGTAACCAGAGATGGCAGATGCTTCACATCCCACCTCATTACCTAATCCTTTCAAATGAAAAGCAATAAACATGCTGCTACCTTAAACATATCGTGTTTGTTCCACATTGATGGAAACTCTGTGCTCTAGCTGCACATACTAGATTTCAGGTCGCTGGTTAATAACAATTCATTACTTTAAAACAAACAATTGGGGCTTCCCTGGTGGCGCAGTGATTGAGAGTCCGCCTGCCGATGCAGGGGACACGGGTTCGTGCCCCGATCCGGGAAGATCCCACGTGCCGCGGAGCGGCTGGGCCCGTGAGCCATGGCCACTGAGACAGCACGTCCTGAGCCTGTGCTCCGCAATGGGAGAGGCCACAACAGTGAGGGGCCCGCGTACCGCAAAAAAAAAAAACAATTGAGGCATTCATTAGAAGGGTGGTTACTAAACGGGGAGCCTGAAATAACCCTTTCAGTCTTCGCTGAGCTCAGGATCAGGGGACTCCACAATGATAGACTTTGGAGGCATGCACCAACCCCCTTGGCAGAGAGATTTTTATAATACCTCCACATTCCAGGAACAATGATGGGGGAGAGCAAGAGAGAGGAGGGGAAAGAAGGGGGGACAAAGAGAGAGGGGGGAAACTCAGACACGTGAGAGAAAGAGAATGGGGAAGGGGAGGAGGGGAAAAGAGGAGGGGAAGAAGGAGGAAGGAGGTAAGAGGAGGGGAAAAGTTAGGAGGGGGAAGGAAAACGCAGTAGAGGGAGAGGGATGGAGGAAGAGAAGGAAGAAAGAAAAGAAAGAAAGAAATGTGCTCTATCATATACCTTATGAGTTGGAATTTTAGGGGAAGAAAAACAGTAACAAAGTTTTTTTGTTTGTTTGTTGTTTCTTAATGCAGAGAGGATTTTTGTTGCCACGCTGCAGCTGGCTATACTCTGTGGTGACTGAGCATCTGTCGGGGAAAATACTGAATAGAATGGCTTAAGCAACCTAGGGAAAGAAGAAACATGCAGAGGAAAAGGAAGGCTGGGGAGAGAGGATGAGGAGACTTTTACTTTATTATTACTGCTATAACACTAGGGAATCCCACGTTGAACAGATTCCAAAGTACTGCTGACCTGATTTTAGTGACGTTTCTAATCCTGCCTAGAAGCACTCAGTAATTGACAGCAGGTAGATTTTATTTGAGAGGGAGGAGGGAAGGGAAAGACATCAATCATCAAACGCTGTTTACCATTTGGCTCCCACATTGCATTGAACCCAAAGTAGGAAACAAAACAATGTGACAGAACAAACAGAAACAAAGGTGGGAAGGTTCCAGGGGTTTCTCACAGGGCTGCAGTGCAGGTCTGACAGAGGCAGGGGCACAGGAGCAGTTACTGAGCACTGCAGGAAAAGTGCACTCAGAGCCTGCAGTTAACTGCCCTTCAGAGTGTTTTACCAGGTATCATTTTGTTCGGTATTTTTCTTTGTAAAATGGTATATAATATTTTATTTTTTCTCAAAATAACATTTTGGCAGGGAGTCACAAAACTAAGGTGGATAAATAAAGATTAGTGGCTTAGTACCGAAACTGAGATCTGAGGGCCAGCAGCATCAGCATCATCTGGGAGCTGGTTAGAAATGCAGAATTGGGGACCCACCCCAGGGCAACTGAATGGGAATCTGGACGTGAAGCAAACCTCCAGGGGATTCACAAGCAGACGAAAGTTTCAGTAGCTCTGGTTAAGAGAAAAACTGGAATGCTAACATCCCACATATTTCTTTACCTGGGGCCTTTGCTCTGTCTGAGATCCACTGTACCTACCTGGGTATGCCTTTGTAACAGACCTGTGCAGCCTCCATCCCCTTCCCCATCTCACAGCCCAGGCAGACATTCCTAACTGATTAATCAATAGTAGATACCTAGAGCATTGTGTGTCCTTAACTTGTGCAGTTAAATCTAACTCAACAGTAAGAGAAAAAAAAAAGTGATCAGAGTTGGTATGCCGGCTTAGGTTCTGTGTGTGTATACATGCATGTGTGCGTTTTTATCAGTGGTTCTCAAGCTTTAACATGCGTCAGAATCATCTGGAGGACTTGCTAAAACACAGATTGCTCAACCCCAGTCGCAGAGTTTTTGAATCAGTAGGTCTAGGGTGGGGCCTGAGAATTTGCATTTCTAACTCATTCTAAATGTTGATGGTACTGGTCCAGGGATCACACTTTGAGAACCACTGGTCTCTATCCTTCCCCTCCCCCTCTCCCTCATATAAAGGCATTGTTCTTTATCCCTCCCTTTAGAACCTTCCTCTGCAAGGTGAGATGTAGTAGCTTGATGTGGTAGCAGATATTAGCTACTTGCCCTGTTACACTTAAAAGAAGTTTTACGAATATTTTAAAGGGAACTCCTAAGAATATTGTCTTAACCAAATGGTCTAAAGATGGATTTTAGAAGAGTCATGTGTAGGGGGTGGGAGATGGGTGTTTGGGCGCTGGCAGAGCCATGTTGTGTCCCCCAAGTACCATCACCTAGACAGTTGCCCCCTAGGCCCCACGAGTAAGACCATGGACAGCTCTTGTGAATCGTCAGCAAGGCATGGGTCACCCTGCCAGGGAGACCCTTTTCTTTATCATGAAAGAGAAGGGAAAAAACCTACAAAAAACGGGGAAAGGCTGTCTTGCAACATGTTTGGGAGACAAGTAATTTCTTTACCATAGTTTAAAACGTGAAGCCTTCTTTATTTCAGGGAATGTAATGAGCACTACAGACAGTAAGTCAAAGACGTGGTTCCCAGGCCCAAACATGAAATCACAGGGTATTATGAATAATATAGTGCAGGTGAGAACCAGGTGCTATGAGAAGAGAAGAAGGGAGGCTTATTCATCCCAGAAGTTAGCAGGGCTTCCTGGAATAGGGGGGTGGCTAAGCTGATTTAAATAATGATCAGGAGTCACCTTAGGCAGGAGAGTATCATAATAGATGCATTTACTAGACCTATTACAATTGGCAACTTTGTGGAGAAAGGATTGGAAGAGTCAAGACTTGGGACAGGGGACTGGTTAGAAGATGGTTATAGTAGTCTATGGAGACCCAAACTAGAAAATTGCAGTGGGGAAGAGAAAAAATGGACAGTCAAGAACCATTAAAGAAATAGAATTATCAGGTCCTGGATTAGCTGTGGATTCGCTTTATCATGCTTGTCCAGAATGACTACGCAGATGTGTGGCCACAGCCCATTTAGGACTGCTTTCTAAACGACCCCATCCTACTTTAACCCTCTACTATCACCACCATACTCTTTTCTTTCTTTTCCACTGATTCCTCTAGAACTGACCAGTGTCACTTCGATACTCTTGTTTTCAGCCATCTCAATCAAACAGGACTCCTTGTGGACTATGTCACGTTTGTGTACCACCCCACAGTGTCTTCCCTGGCCCTACCTCCCTCCTCCAGGTACCAAACTCTGCTAGCAGCCCCACTACAGATATGGCTGGTACCCGGCCTCCTGGGGGACTTTTTTTTTTTTTACAACAACTCTTCTGTAAAATGCCACTTGCATTTATATACTTGTTTCTTTGCAGACCTGTGCTTAGATAAGGCCTGCCTCCGAGCTATCCCTGCCTTTCTACTCATGCTCCTATCTCAATAACGTCACAGATTTTTTTCTGAATCAAGATTTTGGTGGGGGCGGGGCAGGAGTGCCGTGAGGCTTGCGGGATCTCAGTTCCCCGACCAGCGATTGAACCTGGGCCACAGCAGTGAAAGAGCCTAATCCTAACCACTAGACCTCCAGGGAACTCCTGAATCAAGATTTTTGGCCACCCCTTCCAGGTAAATTCCCAGCCCCATCTGCCTCAGCAACTTCAACTCCTGGTTATTACCTGCCATCGAGGTATTTCCATTTAGTCCAAGGGGTCTCTCAATACCCACTATTTGGCCATTGCAGCAGATGCCTCTGGTACCCTAGATATAGGCCCTGGGCCTTTCTTTGACTTTAGCCAAAGCTATGGGTGTTCAGTTCTGTGCAAAAACCCATTTCTGCCTTCATCCCACCGGAAGCCACACCCCTTTCAGCTTTTTGCTCTAGGATCTTCTCCAATATATTAGCAGTTTGCTCTGCCTGCATGTAAGCATGACCCAAAAGCGTGGGAAAGCAATGACCCCAGGGGCAATTCTCAAACAACAGGGGAAGGGACTGATGAGTAAATAGATAAAAGCTCTGGGTTTCTATCAGTTTCCTTACACTTATTAGAAGGCCCCGGTGGAATCAAGACCCTGTTCCTCATAGCAATGACCTCAATTACAAATCCTTATATTGGGTTTTCTACCTTCCCTGTCTCTCTTCCCCACTTCTCCACTCTTGCTTCCTGCAATTACCTCCCAAATAAACCACCTGCTCTCAAGTCCTTATCTCAGTTTGGGTTCCCTCAAGGCAGAATCTAATATAGTCATACAGTATGTTTTACACTCTCTTCTAAAATTACTCTCTTTCCAAAAAGTGCCAAACAATATATACCATTCAAAAAAAAAAAAAAGAAAGAGGAAGAAAGGAAAGGTATAGAGATCTATGGGGTAGAGGTAAGAAAGGCAGTATTAAAATAGAGAATTGATGATATTAGGCACAACAAGGAATTTTATATGCAGACAGAAGTCTGAGGCCCAGGTTGTCAGTGTCCTTTGAGTTAAAGAACCAATCTGCAGGCAGACCACAATACAGACTTAAGGCTCTTAGGCAAAGGGTACTGGGGGTTGGTGTGCCAACAAGGTACTTAGTATCACAGTCTTTAAATTATAATATGATGGTACCTCTGGCGTAGTACAACATAGAGACTCTGACATGAGATCAATTAGTCTAGTGGTAAAAAATAACTGTTGACTTTTTGGGGGGCAGGAGGACAGAAGGTGAAGAAGAGGAGAGTGTTTGGGAAGGGATGAAGCAAAGTTAAAAAGCAGCTGACAGAGCAATCGATCCTTAGTGCTTTCTGACAGGAACTATAAGAACCCAGACTGGTGATGGTAGAAAATAGGATATAGACCCACCCTTAGCAGATGCTGTTGGTGCCCAGCTCATATGCTCTCATATGCACTGTAGTGGGTTTAAAATAGTCTACAGATTCTCTGACACACCTCCTTTCAAAAGGTAGAGACTGATAACCCTCCCCTTGAGTATGGGCTGGAATTACTGATTTGCTTCTAATGACAATAGAATATGGCAGAAATAGATTATGGTGTGTGACTGCCAAGACCAGGCCATAAAAGGCATTGTTCCTTCCTCCATGCTCTCTCTTGGATCACTCACTCTGAAAAAGTCAGCTGCTATGTCTTGAGGATTCACAAGGAGCCCTAAGGAGGGACCCCTGTGGCAAGGACATAAAGCTTCCTGCCAACAGTCACACAAGTGAGCCATCTTGGAAGCAGATCCTCCAGTCCCAGTCAAGCCTTCAGATGACTGCAGCGTGGCTACCATCTTGAACACAACTTCATGAGAAACCATAAGCCGGAATTGCCAGTTAAGCTGATTTCCTGACCCACAGAAACAGTGGCTTAGAAACAATAAACATTCATTACCTCACAAAATTTGGGGGTAGTTTGTTATGCAGCAATAAATAATTAATATATTCACTGTTGCTACCAGATGAAGGCGTCTGTAACTCTGTGCCTGAGGGCTTTTTCGCTGCTGGAGCCCACTCATCCCACATGCAGGGGCAGGCCAGAAGTATCAGGGAGTCAATATCCCCAGAAGCAGCCCTCCTACAATGACTGACAGTTTGCTGGATAAACACTCCAGCCTCCTTGCCCCTAAATGTAGAACACCATCTTCCAGAGGTTCCCAAAAGAATTGAGCCTCAGGTGGTCACAGGTCAGTAACCTACTCATTAATGCACATTTTATTGGCTTCCAATCCATCTCCATCTTACTTCTCTATTCTCCTACCTATGACTACTGAGATCATTTCCCAAACAGAGTGCTTCTACTCAAATCCTTGTCTCTGGGTCTGCTTCTGGGGTAACAACTTAAGACACCACCAGATAATTTAGTCTCATCCTTTCTGTTAAAATAGGATAAAAATTATGGGAGAAAAAAAATGTATAGAAGGAATTAAGGGAAATCTTCTCTTTTTTTTTTGGAGACAAAAATGACTGTCCTTGATCACCTAATATCTTCTAGAGCAACTGTACCACTCACCACCATAAATTCTACAGATCACTGCTAAAGATTAGAATGGAAAAAGAAAAAAAAAGGGTTGATGACACAGAAGATATGCCTGCTTCATCTTCAACCTGATATAGCAGAAATCTCTAGTGTGGGGTGCTGACCTTGAAGGAAGTGGTTTTGGGTATACCATACTCTTGATAAACTGCTCTACCTTTCCGCACTTTATCTGATTTGGGTGGGGGTAGCCCGTAACAAGATTTCCTGTATTGGAATTAAGGAAATACAATTCATGAGCAGTTCCATGATTCACTTATAAACATCTTCCCAGCTTCACCAACAGAGATATATGAGCCTTGATTTTTTTTGCCTTGGGGAAAATGATAGCCTGAGGGAATAAAGCTGGTACAAAGAAGCAGAGAAGGAAGGTGAAGAGTGAGGGTCCTGTATCATTTCAACTTCTGGTTCCAATTATTTCTGAATTCATTATTATCTCTGGCCTTCTTACAGATTGCTTACATAAGTCAATAAATTCCTCTTTGCCTTACCTAATTTTTGGTTGCAAGTGAGAGAAACCCAACATGCGAATACTGATTAAAATATCTTATTTTAATAATCCTGAAATTATCAGGCATTTCTCTTCTTGAACCTCCAGCTCCCAAACTGGTCTTAATCAGGCTAATTGAGCTTAACTTAAAGGTCAGCTCTTAAAAAAGAGAAAGAGGATGCACTAAAAAATTATGTCAGATGCTTTATAAAGACAGTCTTAAAAACTGTAACTTAACCTTCACAATTATCTTTCAACATAGATATTCCCATTTCATATATCAGGAAACCAAGGCTCGGAGAATTAGGAAATCACTTGCCAAATGTTACCCAACCAGTAGTGGTAAAGCCACAGATGATCCCAAAGCACGAGGCTTAGCCCAAGTGCCATCCATCTAAAACCCTGGCCTTTTATGACTCTATGAGGTCATATTTAACACCCTGTCATTATTTTTGCATTTATGTATTCCCCGAGGGTGACCCTAAAATGGATCCTTCTTGTACTCACAAAAAGATGACAATACATGTGGTAAGTGTGGAAGTGTATCACACAGATCTCCCTTCAAGAAAGTGCTTATCATTCAGCTGTGAGAAGTGCAGTTAACTGACAACTTCCCTCTTTTGAGTCAAGGTTTCCTGGGAAGCCCCAGCTGCTGACTGACCATGGCAAGAGTCATTTCTTTCCAGTGTGGGCCTCCTGTAATGAGCTACCTTTGCTCTAGCGTTCTCCACTGGTTCGGCCAAGGCTTTGTGATATATGCATCACAGTCTGAAGCTCTTCTGTCCAGTCCTGCTTCTCAGTTCCTTTCCTCAGGAGTCGCATCACGGCCTGAAGGCTTTGCCTGCCCCATCCTGCTTCCTCTGTCTTACCTTCCATGGGCATTTATCCCCCAATAAGCCACTTTGCACTTTTAACACCATCTCAGCGTCTGCTTCCTGAAGACCCAAACTGGCACACTAAATAGTGAACGTATAAGCAAGAGAAGTAGAATGCAAGAGAAAATCGTTCTTTTGCAAGACATGTGTTCCTACACACAGAGCAGATTGTGCTGACTATGCCAAATGGCTTCCCTTAGCTGCTTCCCTGAGACCTGTCAGGCACTAGTATTTATGGACCATTTCTGTCTTAGTGATCTAGCCCCCCTTTACGGAGATGACTGCTTCACAGCCTTGCCACAGGTATTTACCATCAGGGCTATTACAGCCCACTGAGTCATCCAGGAGAGAAATCCAAGTGGATAATTAACATCCTGAGGAAGGTAATTGTGGAACACTTAAGCACGGGGCCATAACTTCTGGTTCAGTGTCGTAAGGACAACCTGTAGGGCATATCATACTTAATGAGTCAGTAGCTACCTAAGATGATTAGAAAAACCCAAAGCATATTATTTTTATCACCATGTGCAGGAGCTGCAGATTATGTCCTTTTGACCTATTTTGTGTTCTCATTCCCAGCTCAATAATAACCATTCAGGAGTGGAGGAAACAAATGACTCTTCTCATTATTAGGGAACATTATATGTCCAAAGCATGTTTTTCTGAACAGGAAACTCGCAGGGCCGGAGCTTTTCTCCTTTATCCTCATGAGTTAATTTACTGTTTTAACTGTAAAAAGGATTCTCCTTCTCACTTTGGTGGACACCCACACATTACAGTCCACAGACAGAGCGTACATTGATAATTAAAGGGACAGAGGCTGGGTATGACCTTGGAAAGAAAAGCTGGAGCAGTGCCCTTCAAATAAAGGCGGAAACACATTCTGAGACAGGGCAACTAGCTAACCAAAAGTTTTAGTCTCCCTAAACTGCTCTACTAGTTTAAATGTAACTGTCAGTTACCCCTGAAGAATGTCATTTCATCCCTTCTCATTTCTCATAGTTTCCTCTCTTCATTCTCATGCTACAATACGTTGCCCTACTCACTGTGTACCCAAAATACATGGCGTTTTACCATAGCAGAATGCTATTAGTTCAGGTCCTCTGGTAAGCAGACACTGAGAATGAGTTAAGAGTATAACACGTGTGCTGGGGAGTAATACCTATGAAAGGTAAATGGTGAGAAGGCAGGTTTAGGCACAGAAAGACTTGAGACCAGGATGCCAGTCAGACTCCTGTGAAAGAAAAGAAGGAAGGAAGCAGAGTCCAGCAGGCAGAGCCTCAGAATGCAATGCAGCTGGGACAAATCTGGTCAACACAATGGAGAGCAATGAAGCAAAGACTGTCCATTAGCAGAGACCCACATTGTGCACCAACAGCCAAGTCCTAATATATCCCTGTCATGTCATGCTCAGTCATCATCTGGGGGCTCCCTGAGAAGACCATGGCCTTGGTGCAATGGATCTCAAAGGTGCCGAAGCTGGAGGCTATCAGCTAGCCACATTCCTCGCCTCACAGCTGACTGGCAAGTTTTTTTATTGATGGGAGATCCAAGTATCACACCTCCATGGTTGCCATGATAACCCAGTCTATCGGGACTGCTATACAAGCAGCAAAGGTTCACTTCTCGATCATGTTACACCTTCATGCATTGGCTGTGGATCTATTCTATTTTGCCCTCAAGTTCAGGACCCAAACTAAGAGAGCAGACACCATTTGGAGCATTGCCAATAGCTATGGTAGAAGCATAGCTCTAGAGGGTTTCACACTAATAGGAGCTCACAATTCATTAGCCAAAATGGGTCACATGGTCCCACCTAACAACAAAGGGGTAGGAAGTTCAATCCTACCATGTGTCTGGAAAGTGAAGAGCCTGAAAGGAGCAACACCAATGACCACAACAGTAAACAAATTGGTCAACTCCCCAAAGTCTCCTTTACATTCTACATAAACAAAAAAGGCACAATTTGGGGGGTACTCAATAAGGCCAAATGATGTTTCTTTGTTTCTTTCCCAATAACTCAGAAGTAATCATTTCTCTAGGAATCCTTTCTATGTATAGCAATGGAGACATTTACTAGCCTTGGAGCAGACCCTCCTTGTTTTGTAGGGAATAAATTAAATGTTCCCTTTTGGCTGCATAGAAGCAAGGCAAATAGGAACTCACTGTTATGGGAAGAAGACTTGGACCTCTAGCTCTTTTCATCGTTGGGGCAGAATCACCCAGCCACCCCCAACCCTTGCCCATTTCCACTAACTGTAAAACTCCACTAACTGTAAAACTCCATGGCTTTCTGAGAAAGCCATGGGAAATTTTGCTGGGAACCTTCTGTAACAGAAGAGGTTGAGACCACAAACTACTTCCTGAGACTCAAAGTTATTGAAATCCATTTTGGTGGTTAGAGGTGTTTCTGGCTATGATGTAGTGATAGAAAAGATAGCCAAACCTTGATGATAAAACCTTCCTGCAAGTAGAAAGAGACTGGACCGTGATGGTGGCTTCTAAACCAGGATTTCCATAGCTGAAGGTGGATATGGTTATGGGTTTGTGAAAAGGCCAACTGAAGATTCTGCCCCAAAGCTCCTTCTGGTTGTGGAATTTGTCCCAGGGATGTGCCTATGAGTAGAGATGCTAATTAACAAACCATTGTAGATAAAGAATTGTAACTCGGAGATCCAGGCAAGTCTGGGATAGTCTACAATTGTGGGTAACACAGGAGGTACTACCGTCAGATCAAGAACACTGCCTCAATCACCAAAGGTCACTTGATAGAGACAGAATTGAGCCACATGACAATACAAGTGGCAGCCCTTGGAGTTCCAAGCAGGTTCTTTGTTTTTCTCCTCCTCAGAGTATCACAATCAGGATGGACTCTTAGAACTAACTCAACCACTGTTCTTGGGCTTATTACAAAAACAGGAACCCAGACAGGAAGGCTGAACTCCTTGCTAATATGAACACAGGAAGACAAGTGAAGCTCAGGGCACTGTACTTTGGGACATTGTTTGTCCCTGCATCTAATGTGATTCAGAAAATGTTAATATACAAAGCTATGTTGTCGTACCCCAACAAGAACCCCTGAAGGCAAATTCCTCTAATTTGTTTTTAAATGACCTGTCCTGATTCTTGAGGTTCCTATTTGAATATAGAATTGTATAAGTCACAAACATCAGTAACATTTCTCTGACTCTTTTCCCCACGCCTTCTAAAGCAGGATCTTTAGGCCTGGGCGGAGGTAGAGGAGAGGAGGGAGGCACTATTTCTGGGAATCTCCAGGGACACTTCGCCTGAGCTCACAGGAACATTTCTCTTTGCCACTCCACGGCATCAGCCATTTCTCTCTCCTCTTCCTGTGCTTCTCTGAAGCTGAGATGTCAGCCCGCTCATGCCCTCGAGAGGCAATGCCCTTCAGTTTATAACAACCTGCCATCATAGGTGAGGGCCCTGGTACTGCCACCCCTTAAGAGAACTTATGGGGTAACTCACTGTGTTATACAAAGCCTCTGTCCCATTGCAGCTGAGCTATATCTTCTCAGAAGCGGGGAAAATTCCTCTCTGCTCATCTTTGTGTTTTAAATGTTACTCTGGAGGGAATTCCCTGGTGGTCCAGTGGTTAGGACTCTGTGCTTTTTCACTGCCGAGGGTGCAGGTTCAATCCCTGGTCAGGGAACTAAGGTCCCGCAAGCTGCACAGTGCGGCCAAAAATGTAAAAAAATTTTTAAAAATAAAGTAAATGTTACTCCGGAAATAAGACTGCATTGTTTCAAGTCCTAAGTCCCAGACATTTCATTGTGACCATTCTTCTCATTTTCACCTGCAGCCTGCTCACCCCAGGACTCAGACATTAGTCAATGGGGGCTGGACTGAAGGGCTGGCTGAGTGGGAGACCATGTTGATACTCAAAATCATCTCAACTATTCAAGACAGGGGTGTTGTTCTTTGGAATGATAGTTGAGACAGTCTGGTTTACTCTGAGGAGTAATTTCTCAGTAGACTTCTAGGTCCCTCATTGAAGAAGAAACATGGTGACCCCTAGCTCCACGAAGCAGAGACACGAAGCTCATGGAGAGATTATCACTACACATACCGAGATCATATTGTCTCATGCTCAGTAAAAAGTGGTGGCTGGACAATGGGGGGTGAAAAGTGAAGGGCAAGTGTCCCAACACTTAAGAGCCAGGGTCAGATGTCTCTACCTCTCCTTATAATTTAGATGCCATCCCTTCATATCTGTTATCTGCATTGCATTAACCTGTTATGACTAGAAAAGATAGGAAACAGAAAGATACGACAATGCCTTCTTTTCAGGTGAGGGGTTTATTGTGAGCAGAGGTACTTAGATGGAATGTGGGAAATATGCTGAAGGGACAGTAGGCTGATCAGCTTAAATGACACAGAATGACCATTAAGGAAAGTGTGGAAGAATTTGCCTAGGAAATGTAGCTCATGGCCAAATGGTGGATGGTCTTGACTATCAGGCCATCAATTTGGTGTCTTTATCATTTACAGGATTCCTGAGCAAACAATCTTATTTGTAGTCAGGGTCTTAGAAGCATATCTAGTACCTAGTAAGTATTAAATGTATATTTTGATATTTGTGTATACTATTTTTCAATTTAATTGTGATGGAAAGATGATCCAGACATATGCTCTGATCTCAAACAGCTTTGTCTCTCATGCCTTGTTACAGAAGGCCAAATTATAAAACAATGTGATAAGTGCTGTCAGAGAAGTAGGCGTGACATTTTCTGGGCACAGAGCAGAATCTTCTTATCCTGGCTCTGCCTGGTGGAATCCAGTAAGGCAACATGGATGAAGTGATATCTAAGCAAAATATGAAGAGTAAGTAGCCTTTTACCAGCCGCAACAAAAGAATATTCTCAGAAAAAATAGCATGTGCAAAGGCAGACCAGGCATGAGAGAGAAAGCAGGACTGCTTGATTGGAAGGGAACTAGTCCCACCTCAATCCCCATTTTGTATTGTTTTGTTTTGATTTGTTTCATTTCCCTTTAGGCTCTTCTTTGGAGGGACCCGAGCTAAAGTTTGTGAATAGGTAGTGAGAAAGTAGAAAATCACGCTGCTAGTGGCTGGACCATGATGTCCCTAACTGAACATAAGCAATGCTCACGGGATATAAACAATGTCCAGACAAGTACTCTGTGACTATGTTTGGAACATGACAGGGACAAGGCCACTAGACAACCACACATTCACACACATATGCACCCCATGACTAAACATCCCCTTTCTGACTAACATGGATTACTGAGGCTTCTTCTCAGTGACAACTCTAGCCCCACTTTAATGCTCCCACCACCTAAATAAAAATTACTTTAAAAAAACCAATAACTGAATTGCCTCTGCTTTCTGAAAACATCTAAATCAGAACTGGTCCCCATTCCATTAAATCCTCCTTAGGATCATCCAGCACAACTCCACGTCCTGTAAGAAGCTCCTCTCTACTCCCTCTTACTGAGGTGTTCCTGGAGTGTGTTCTCCCTTGCTGCAGCAAGCTAAATAGACCTGTCTTTTTCATTGTTATGATTACAGGTATATTCCTGGCAGTATTTGGTCGTGGGTTCTAACAGCCATTTATTTAGAAATGCTACCAGGGAGCAGGAGTGAGGGACCAGAGGTGGGGTGATGGAAGGAGGGAAATTCAATGTAAGGATATATTATCAAGTTGGTCACTACTATGGGTGACTGCTGACTGATCTTCAGGACCTTCTGAGGAACCTTATGAAATGTATCTAAGAATTACCTGTCTAGGGAAGAAAAGAGGGAAGTACTTGCCCATTAGTTCCTGTCCTCCTTTGATCAAGGGACGTTCTACTGGTATTGGTTCCCTTGTACAATACGAATCAGAGTCAGAAAAGCCTCAGGGCAGAAAGCAAGGAGGACTCAGTGTGGGCTCAGGGCCAGGTGCTGTCTGGTGGCCCCTGTGCACAGCGGCTGAAGCCTGGTCAGGACTGGTCACTACAGCAGTAGCTGGAACAAGAGATGGAGCCAAGAACCTATGCAGCAATGCCCAAGAGGTCTTCTTTATGCCAAATTTCAGTTCTGCTGTGAGAAACAGTATTACCAAATTGTCAAAGATAGAGCTGCAGGGGAACAGAATATGCCACCCCAAAATATGCCCCTATGGGGCTTCCCTGGTGGCGCAGTGGTTGAGAGTCCGCCTGCTAATGCAGGGGACGTGGGTTCGTGCCCCAGTCCGGGAAGATCCCACATGCCGCGGAGCGGCTGGGCCTGTGAGCCATGGCCGCTGAGCCTGCGCGTCCGGAGCCTGTGCTCTGCAACGGGAGAGGCCACAACAGTGAGAGGCCAGCGTACCGCAAAATAACAAACAAAAAAACAAAAACAAAATATGCCCCTATGGCATAAAGATTAATTTGAGCTGATTGCTTTGAGAAACAGCAGGCAAAGGAGACGCTCTGAAAACTGAGTAGAAATTACTCTTTTGTAAGAGACATTTACATTTTTAAGGGAAATGTCCATTTGTACAGATGTCTCCCTCTCTGTACCAGGAAGCAATGGATGACTCTAAATTACAAGAGAATCTTGTTTACTGTGCTTTGCCTGGTCACCTCCCATAACTGGCCTCCCCTTCAAACCTTTCTTTTCTTTTATCTTTAGTCTAGATGGTATTTAAGCCTGAATTTTAAGCCACCTCACACAGTTACTCATTTTTCTCTGGGTTTCTTCCTTGTACACATGTCTGTTTTGTTTTTCTCTTGCTAACCCGTCTTTTATTACAGGGGTCCCAGCCAAGAACTTAGAAAGGTAGAGAAAAATCATTTTTCCTCCTCTACTTAGCACCACAAAGTTTCTAAAGGAAGCCCAATCACGAATGAAAATTAACAAAGAAGATTATAAACTGAGCACGCAGCTCCAGTGAGAGAGTAGAAATGAAGACCTGGAGTCTTTTGGGAGTTGGTGGGGGACAGAGTTGCTGGAAACTACACTGACACATGCAGAATTGGCAAACAAGTGTTTTCTTCCTGAATGCGGTGAAATTCAGAGAAAGTTTGCAAAGAGACAGAGTGAAAGATAATTTGGGTTATTATTTTAGAAATGGATTTTGAAAGGGGGAAGATTTAAAAAAAGAAAAAAAGCTTGTCACTAGAAGAAACCGCTGACCTCAGAAATAAGCAGATGTGTCTCCACCACCAGGAGACAGTTTTAGAAAGGATTCTCCCTTGTTAGCTCAAGTTTATTCTTATCCCTAAACACAAACTGCCTAGGGGATTGAGACATGGGTTGATTGCAGAATTGCATATGTTGAGAGCCAGAGTGGCATAATAGTGGGAAATACAAACTCTGGAACCAGCCTGCCTGTGTTGAAAGACATGTATGTGATATTTAACTAGCTGTGTGCTAGTGAGCAATTTACTCAACCCCTCTAGATCTCAGTTCTCCCTATTCGATAGATGGGGTAAGGGTGCCTACCTCACATAGCTGCAGAAAGAATTACATGGCAACAGGGGAGAGGGGCGTGGGGGGAGGAAGCATTGGGAGTTTGGGATTAGCAGATGCAAACGATTACATACAGGATGGATAAACAACAAGGTCCTACTGTATAGCACAGGGAACTATATTCAATATCCTGTGATAAACCATAATGGAAAAGAATATAAACAAAGAATGTCTATATGTGTATAACTGAGTCACTTTGCTGTATAGCAGAAATTAACACAACACTGTAAATCAACTATACCTCAATAAAATGTTTTTTAAAAAAAGAATTATATGGCAACATATGAAAAATTCTTAGCACAGTTCCTGGCACATAATCACTCAAAAGATGTTTGCTTTCAACATTTTCTTACCATCTAATTTTAAGATAGGCACAGTAGAAATCAGAAATCTAATATTTACTTAAATATTTAGACTCAGAGGGACTTCCCTGGTGGTGCAGTGATTAAGAATCCGCCTGCGGGGGCTTCCCTGGTGGCACAATGGTTAAGAATCTGCCTGCCAATGCAGGGGACACGGGTTCGAGCCCTGGTCCGGGAAGATCCCACATGTCGCGGAGCAACTAAGCCCATGCACCACAACTACTGAGCCTGCACTCTAGAGCCCATGAGCCACAACTACTGAAGCCCGCATGCTGCAACTACTGAAGCCCGTGTGCCTAAAGCCCGTGCTCCGCAACAAAGAGAAGTCACTGCAATGAGAAGCCCGTGCACCACAATGAAGAGTAGCCCCCTCGCCGCAACTAGATAAAGCCTGTGCGCAGCAACGAAGACCCAACGCAGCCAAAAATAAAATAAAAATATTAAAAAAATATTTAGACTCAGTGCTTAACTTGCTTTGAAGTTTTGTTTTAAAGAATAATAGCATTTGCTTGAGTATATTTTAATTTTTACAAGTTATTTACATAAGTTCCAGAAACCCAGAGTTGTACCATATTACCTAAAGCGATTAAGATCCACCATCTTAAATCTTATAGAAAACAACTTCCCGGCAAATCAGGACTTTAAGACTGTGGTACAGTGCTGGCACCTGGTGGCAGCAGGCCCTGAAACATGAAGTGTTCTTATTTAATGCTTCAGGAAGCAAACTGTCAACACCCATCACAAGATCTTAGCAGTCTGCTACACTTTAGAACCCTTTCGAGTTCTAAAATATAAACCAGTCCTACAATTTTTCTAGAAAAGAAACTCCAAAAGACTAATAAATATATGAAAAAAATGCTTATCATCCCTAGAAATCAAGGAAATGAAAACAATGAAATACCATTTTATACCCAACAGATTGTCAAATATTAAAAAGTCTGATACCAGTTGGTGGCCAGAATATGGAAAAATGGGAACTCTCAAACACTGCTGTCCAAATTGGAGGTGCTATTTTGCTATACCAATAGCAATTTAGCAATATCTAGTAAAAGTGAGGATGTGCATGGACAGCAGTTGGGCAATTCTAATTTGGGTATATATTCTAAACCTGAGGAAATGTCTCTGCTCAAGGAAATGTGTTACAAGGATGTTCATGGCAGCACTATTGTAAGAGCAAAAAAAAAAAAAATTGGAAACATCCTAAACGTTCAGCAATAAGAAGACAGCTAGTTTGTCATAGTTAAATAGCATAAAGCAGTAAAGCTGAATGAACAAGGGCTACATATGTATCAACATGGCCGAATCTTAAAAACAATGGTGTGAAAGAAGCAAACTTCAGAATGATACATACAGTATACTATTTATGTACAAATGAAAGCACAGTACTATATGTTGTTTTTGGAAAACTAAACATGTAATGTACAAATATACAATGGAACAAGTTCAACACAGTGGTTGCCTTTAGGGAAGGAGGAAAGGGAATGGGATTGGGGAGGGGGATACACGGAAATTATATCTGCAAGGTTTCACTTAATTTTGCCTATTTTCTCTGTCATTTTTATATAAATTGGCGCTTATTATATTTTTTCTGCACATTTATATGCATACTATGGAATATTATTCAACCACAAAAAAGGAGTGGAGTTCTAACACGTGCTACAACAGGGATGAACCTTGAGGACATTATGCTAAGTGAAAAAAAGGCCAGCCACAAAAGGACAAATAGTGCATGATTCCACTTACGTGAGGCACCTAGAGTAGTCAAATTCATAGAGACAGAAGGTAGAACGGTGGTTGCCAGGAACCGGAGGGAAGAGGGAATGAGGAGTTGATGTTTAATGGGGATAGAGTTTCTGTTTGGGAGGATGCAAAAGTTCTAGAGATGGATGGTGGTGGTGGTTGGAAAACAATGTGAGTGTACTTAATGTCACCAAATCGTACACTTTAAAAAATTGGTTAAGATGGTAAAATCTTACTTAGATTTTACCACAATAAAAATGATTTTGGCCCTTTGGGCAACCACTCGAGTGTGGCAGAGAAGTATGCTATATTGATGCTTGCAGTTGTAGTACAGAAGTCAGTGGAAAGGCGAGGAGATAGCTTTAGCTAGCATTTCAGCCTTTCATAAAAGCTATAGTAATAGGATAACATCAAGATTTAGCGTTCGGTAATTAAAGACAAGAACAATTTTATTTTACTGCTTCTTGAAATACTAGCTTTTCCTGCCCTCTCACCAAAAAGGGACTAAGGCCAGCAGTGCCTGCTTATTTTTGAACAAGTTCTACTCTTCCACTCCCCCTCGACCCCACCCTCAGAAGCAGAGGTATGACTACAATTTCCTGATGACTCTTGGTTGTGGTGACAGGATACCAGGAGATGGCAGCAAAAGACCATCTAGTAGGAAAGTCCTGCCAGATGCCCAAGAGAACAGAGAGAAGTCACAAGTTGACTTTGATTGCTAGGTCCCCACCTCAATTCAGGAATGAGCTTAGTGTTCTGTCACTGTGTAATAACACCATGCCTGTGGCCGAGATACACCAAGCACAAGGTCATCAAGAGCCAATCACCGAAGAAAGAGCACTTCCAAAATGAGGAGAAGGAAAGAGAAAGATAACACGAGACTGGTCAGTTAAACTCATTGAAAACGTCTAGGTTCTAGGCTTGGTGGATCCAAAGCTGGGTAAAGCAATCTCTTCCCTTGAGACAATGTCTAGTAGAAGCTGTAAACCAGATGTAGTTACATGAGGAAAAACAAAAGGCCTAAGGTGTTTGGAATGACACCTGTGCTGGGTATTTTCCTTTGCCTTCCAGATCCGCTTTGTACCCTTTTCCTTACTGCTCTCTGCCCCAAAAGCTGCTCTGTGTGGATCGGAAGCCAGAGGACACAGGAGCCAGTGAATGCAGTGGGGAGATCAGAAGAGAAAAGGTGAGTGCCATCAGGCTTTTATTCCCATGACTCTCTCCCTACAAGGTTGCTATCGCTCACCCTGCTGCAGAAGTTTCCTCTCGCGGGGGCCTGCCCTACAGGATTCCCTCTCATTCTAGTTTCTAGTAATGGCTCCTTCCCCTCCTCTCTCCTGATCTAGGGTTAGTAACAGCAGCTTCTAGTCTTGCTTCCTGCACTATCTCTTGGAGTCCTTTTCACTCCACCTATATTTTAATGAAACGCTTTGTAAATAAACCCTCCTTAAATGATCCCTATTGGTGTGCCATCTGTTTCCTGTTGGGACAGTGGCTGATACAACACCCGAATGAATCATATTCATCCCCTAAGACTGAACTCAGGTAAAGAAAGTTGAAGAATAATAGGAGTGGTTTACATGGAGGCTATTCACATGTTTTCATGGAGGACCATGCGTAATTCAGTACCACCAGAAAATAAGTTATAAAGCAGGACAGGTCAATTCAGTTGAAGCTGAAAAGCAGTTAATATGACACACAAGGCTCTCTTGATCTGGTACCCAGTACCTTGAGACTGGTGCCCAATGTCAGACAGTGTGTCTGAGAGAGAAAGGCAGTTCTTGAGGGGTGTTGATTCGTTTAGTGCTTTAGAATTTTGAATATAGTTTCTACCCAACATAGGAAGTTGGGAGAATGGTTAGGGCAGAAACTTGGCAATATGGAAACCAGCTGAGGAGAATCTACCACAATCCAGGCAAGAGATGAAAATGTGAACCAGGTTAACAGTATTTGGGATGTGTTTGATAAATATTTTAAAAGTAAAAAAAATCAATAGAACTGGATACTCAAATAGAAGTGTCAAAGAACAAATGAAAACCATCAAAGGTTTAAAAAGTACAAAGTTGAGTCTATTAATTTCCCATGCAATGGAACACACACCAGTGAAGAAATGCACTGATTAATTTACTGAGGAAAAAAATATAGGTATTATTAAGTGCCAGAAAGGGAGCTTCATAGTGGTTACGCTAATGGAAGACTGAAAACTAACACTCTGGATAAAACAGAATGAATCCATAGGTCTGACGAGGTTGGTTTACTCAAGTCCTAGCACCCGCTGGTCAGGAAAGCATCATCAATTAGTTCCAACAAGTGTGTGGCTTACCAGAGTCACTCAAGAAGCATGATCTTTTGTCAGCTTCAGCTGGTTACAGACAGTTGTGGTGATACACAGCATTCAACTTTGATATCTCCTATGCAAGCACTGCTGTAAGTGGGACATTTTCCTTTGTTGGGGGGACAAGCATAGGAGGTGATAAAAGAGTTGAACATCCCCTCAGGCTACTGGCTTGCATGACTAGTTGGATGCGGGAGTGCGATAACATTAACTGTGATCGTGAATACCAGAAAAGGTTTAGGGGTGGAGAGCTGGTTAGGGGAAATGAAGTTGGATGTCTGGGCCACGCTGAATTTGAAGTATCAGTGAAACAGATGTGTCTGCAATAGAAAACTCTGGAGCAAGTCTCGAGAGATAGTTCTGGGAGTCAACTGGGAATAGTTAAGAGGAATCACCACTCAAGAATAGCACAGAGAGCAGTGGGCAAAGAGGTTGTGATGGCTAATTTTATATATTAACTTGACTAGGCCACACTGCTCAGATAGTTGGTCAAACTTTATTCTACATGTTTCTGTGAAGGTGTTTTGGATGAAATTAACATTTAGATCAGTGAACTTTGAGTAAAGCAGATTGCTCTCCATAATGTGGGTGGGAGTCATCTAATCAGTTGAAGACCTGGATGAAAAAGAATGACCTCCCTTGAAAAAGAAGGAATTCTGCCAGCAGACAGCCTTAAGACTTGAACTGCAGATTTTGGACTTACCAGCCTCCATAATCACGTGAGCCAATTCCTTAAAATATGTATGTATGTATCTATCAATCTATCGTATGAGCCAATTCCTTAAAATATGTATGTTATGTATGTATGTATGTATTTATCTATCTATAAATCCTATTGGCTCTGCTTCTCTGGAGAACCCTAATACAGATATTTATCCCCCAGGCCTTTTACTGTTTACATGGAGGTAGGAAGGTAACCTAACGCCAGGTAGAATGGAAATATCTTTCCTTTCCTACAAGGAACAGGAATCTTTACAGCAAGGGATAGATATCAGTCTGTGATAACAACACCAAACAATGACTCTGCTGATAGGACCATCAAGGCTCCTCCTGATTTCCCTCGTAAGAGTCCTGATACCCAAAGAAAAGACTCCCTATCTAAAGGGGTTAGTGGAAGAAAACAGGGCCAGCTTTTCCACATCTCATCCCTGCAAAGGTAAGGCACAGTGAGGGCATTATGCTCTTACAGAGAGGTTTTACCATCTCTGGACTCTCTCCATCTCACAAGGCTGAGAATAACAAGGAATCCTAAGCATCCTCCTGCTTGAGGACCACTGGTTTAGGGCACTTCTTCCCAAACTCTAACATGCATATGAATCACCTGGGGACCTTGTTAGAAAACAATTCTGATTCAGTAGGTCCATGGTAAGGCCGAAGAATATGCATTTCTAGCAAACTCCCAGGGGATACGAATGCTGTCAGTCCATGGATTCCAGTTTAGTAGCAAGGTCCTAAAGTGCCGGAGGTTACTGATGCCTGACCAACTTGTGTACGAAAGTCAGTGTAGCCTTCTGGAGAATTAGCAACAGGCTTCATGTGGTCCAACAGAAGCTTCTGAGTAATAAATGTTTTATTGGTGGGAGGTGTCTTCCATGTACATTTTACCTCAGGGGGCCTTGCAAGTAAGAGAAGCTCGTTGAGAACTAGACTCTGGTTGATCAGGAGGGAAAAGGTGAGATGTTAAGGTGTATCAGCAACTCCCCATGTATTTTGTCTTCTAAGATAATTGTTATAGCTTTAAAGCCATGTACACAGGGGCCTGACCATGATGCGCTTGGCCTCACCCACTTTGCACTACAGGACTGCTCTCAATGAGGAAGGCTGCAGAAAAGCAAACTTATTGTGTACATTTGCAGGTAATAAGTTCCATTTGTGGTGAGTTCCACTGCCCCTGGCTCAAACATCTAAATGTGACGATACCTCTATTACTCTCTACCAGTACCTTCTAGGTATCCCTACACCCATTATATGATTACATTTATTTTCTGGCTGATCAGTTTGCAGTAGCAGGCACCATCTGGGCTGGGCCCCAGCCCATATCGCTAGTCCCATTAATACCAGATACAGCTTCCATTATGTGTGAAGTTGCCCTTCCAGGCCACAGCCCTGCTTGCTGCCTTGGAACAATGAGAGCTTGGGAGACTGAGTATCCTAAACCCACCTCAGAGAAATGTTCTTTTGGTCTGGATCTGCTTGGATGCACCATGGAATGCGCCCCCCAGAGAAGGATCCCTTCCCTGACATTTCACATTTTTATAAGGAATTTTTTATAAGGAAATTGGGAGTAACCAAAGAGTCTTGTGAATGGCGATTGAAAGTCCTTGAGCTCACATAGTCAGACAAAGACCTTTTTGGCAAGAGGAACAGCCCACTCTCAGACATCAGGCACACAGTAGAGTTTACACACCCATGCTGGAATCAGCTAGGGATTTTGCAGCATTTTCTGCTAAGCCAACTCCTTTTTAGGTGACCAAAGGTAGGAAGGTACCAGGGCTGTCCAGTAGACCAATGGGATTATGTCTCCTCTGAAAATGATTTTAAGAGGTCCAGAGTTTAAGCCCAACCACTGTGGGATAGTATAATTAGTCCATAAATAAAGAACATGAGCCTAGGGAAGGTAGCTTCTTCTTAGACCAAAACAAACAAAAAAATAGAATGAAAAATAAATCGAATTGAAGTGAGAAGAAAAAAAGTCACTGAGGAAAGTCAACACTTGCCATGCTGTGGCTTTAGGAATCACATATAAGTGAGAGAAGAAGCTCATTTCTCTCCATTCAAAACCTATTCAGCGGCCAGTTAATGCTTTAGAGGTAGCATAAGGACACCCAGAAAGAACCAGAATCTGACAGAACATGGGCCAAACTCAGGAAAACAGGGAAAGGGAAACTCTTAGAGTCCAGGTTAATCATACATGAAAACGAATAAGCAGTCTCTAGACTGGAATCTGCACCCAGACCTGTCCCACCTTGGGAGAAGGCAAGTTGATTGGTTTTGTTTGAAAACATAGGAGTAAATATTTTATAAACTTGGAAAACACACAAAAAGTAAGCACTAAAAAAATTAAAATCATCCACAATTCCTCAACTGAAATATATTTGTTAGATTTCCTCTTTTATTTTTCTTAGGTACATTATTTTTCTTAAATTGAGAGTGTCATGCAGTACTGTCTGAATTTTAAGTTCTGGTTTTTGTATTACATGATCAAAACTTAACATTAGGCTACAAGACTTACAATAAAACAGGTTTTTCCTCTATATTTCTAAACTTTAATATGTCATAAATTGACTTATTACAGAAGGTGGATTTAGCACTCTTACATAATGCCAGCCTCCCTCACCTCTAATATTATATCAATTTCTGGTTAAACCAGTATTTACTATTTTCCTTATTAAGATCACTATGATTCCCTGAAAAGCTAAGTGGTAAATATGATTATGATTCCTTTTTGGTGCTCTTCTACCCCGTACCTGGAATTCATTTGCCTTGTTTTTTCTTTTATTTCAGTTAAATATTTACATAGGTTCAAAAGAAACAATTTGGAAATCTGCTATGTCTCATAAGACTTACAATTTAGTTATCAGTCATTAGTGGAGGAAAACCTTTTCAGACTAAAAGATACTACCATTATATGCTTCAGCTTTATGTGTTGAAACAGACTCCTGTACATTCTCAATTTTTCACAGAACTACATCCTAAAAAGTATTCTTTGATGTATCACACAGACTGCAAAGTAACATTTTTCTTATGCTGAACGTCCAAATCTACACATATCGTCAGGAGATATTGATGGTGTGCTCTTTGCTAACAAGAAGGAAGAGAAGGAAGAAGGGACACAGAAAAGGGCAGCAAGCCCTTTTTTTCCTTGCTTGGGCATTTATCATTTTCAACATTTCTACTTTGCCTTCCAAGAGATTTCTTACATTCACTTTCCCATCGAGACTAATATGAATGTTCTTAGCAACAGTCCTGAGCACCTAAGTGGAGATGTCAGTTTCTCTGGCTCTCCAAATCTGAAAGTCTGCCATACCTTCTCATTACTGAGCATAGGGTAATACTTCCTGGGATGTATCCATGTTTTCTGGATTTTCCTTGTTAACAGACTCAGAACCCGAGTGCCAGAACGCTAAGAGGGCCTGAGGCCATTTGGGCCATTTGGTACATCTTTGTGAGCATTTACCTCAAGCAGACTTTCAATTTTTGAACCATACTAGCAATTGCCTGACCCAGTCCCTGCTTTACTTTCAACACAATCATTTTTCCATTTGGGATCTTTTTTTCCACAACTTTTCATCTTTGCCGTTTGCAAGTGTCCGGACGTCCCCTTCTTCAGGCCATACTGTGGCAACCATACCGCTCCTTTCTTCTACTTTTTACTCCCTCCAAGATTGACCTGAGGGAATTCCCTGGTGGTCCCGTGGTTAGGGCTCTGCACTTGCACTGCAGGGGCCACAGGTTTGATCCCTGATCGGTGAACTAAAGATCCCACAAGCCGCCTGGCATGGCCAGAAATAAAAAAGATTGGCTTGAGTTATGTATGGTTTTCTCTTCCTTCTTCCCTCCATTTTGCAATCTTCTAACTTGACCTTCTTTGAGCAGAAGCATGCATAATTTTCCCACAGAATGGGACAATCTTTTCACATACACTAAAAGGACAATCAACCTTTGCATATTCAGATAGATGCCTGTCATACTTATCTTGACTTCTGAAGCCATGATCACAGGAATCACAAAATATTAAAATACTATAAAATACATTTCTTTCCCTTTTTTCATCTGTTTCCTACTGGAAAAGAGATTAAAGTCATTCAAATTTTTATCTTATTTTTCACACACAAAAAATATGTTTTCAATATTGTAGTACTGGGGACAGTCTCTTGAAACTTTAACTCAGCAGTGGAAGTATTACAACCCTCCAGATGAAAAGTGAAAATCCCAGGAAGGCAGTGAAACATGGAAAGCACTAGGTGCTGCAAGGGACAGTACCTCAGGAAGAGGCTAGGCATCAAGAAGGCACTGAACCTCTGAGAAATGCTCTACCCTGGTAGAGGTGGTAAGGATGGAGGCAGCGGCAGCACTGCTCAGTATCCAGGTGTCCAGCAGGGGGCAGTGTTGTCCAGAGACGCCAACATGGGAGTCAGCTGTGGGGGGTTGGGGTAGAAACCACCTGTAGAGACCTTGAAAACTCTAGCTCTCCCAGCTTGGGAAACTCACCCACAAATGTCTTTTTGCCTTTTTTATTTTTTTCATTTTCTTCATTTCTCATTTCCTTAAGTTCTTAAGTTCCTTAAGTTTCCATAAGTTCTTTATGTCCTACAATCGAACTGTTAACCCCTATGAATACTTTTTTCTAGTCAAAATCTAATCTTTTGACTTCTTGGAGCTACCTCTCCTGGAGCCCTCTGTTTTCCTCCTACAGTTTCAGTGGACATTGATCTGGTAAGCTCCTGAAAGTTTGTTGAAGTCCCACCAAGTGTCATATCAACAGGCTTTCTCTAGAAATTTTATCTTTGGAGAAAATTCAACAGTCCCAATCTCCAGTGTGGGATGGAAGGGTCAAGTTCAATGGCCAGCATTATTAAGAGTGAGCATGAGAAGGGACTGTGAGTCTCTTCATTCACTTAGGAAAACTTTCATCAATCTTTTCAATATGCCTGTTATCCTGGAATTAAGAGCTTCTCTGGTACAACATATCCTTAGAATAAGCCTTTAGCTTCCAGTGCAGTTCTGGGAGGGGCGGTCTCCTGGATTCATAGGAGGAGAGGGAAAGGGAGCTCAGGGCCTAACAGTTCATTGTGCAGACTTTTAAAACAACTTCCTCGTTTTCAGCTCCAAGCCTCAGCTCCCCTTCTGAGGTACAGTATTTTGTGATGAGCATTTCGTTGTCAGCAGCCTGAATCAGAATACTTTTCGTGGCATCCCCTCTGCCAGCTGGTAACTTCCTAGCTGCCAAAGATGTGTTTATATGTCTCCACGGTTGTCTCTTCTCCCATCTTCTTTATCCCTGCTTCTTTAAAGAGCCAAATTAAAATAAGAGCAAGGGGCTTCCCTGGTGGCGCAGTGGTTGAGAGTCCACCTGCCGATGCAGGGGACATGAGTTTGTGCCCCGGTCCGGGAAGATCCCACATGCCGCGGAGCGGCTGGGCCCGTGAGCCAAGGCCGCTGAGCCTGCACGTCCGGAGCCTGTGCTCCACAATGGGAGAGGCCACAGCAGTGAATAAAATAAGAGCAAGAATTCCTTAAAAAGTATTAATCCCTAAAGGCAAACACTTCCACTCCAACATGTTTAAGCATAAATCTACTTTTTTCTCTTAGGCTTTGCGAACACTTACCCAGTAACATTAACAGTTTTAATTTAAATTTGTATTTTGAAATGCAAACGATTTAACATTTTACTTCTCAAATTAGTATATTTACTGTTCCTTCCTCTTCCTCTTCCTTTCCCCCAACAATCTGATTTTTACTGATTATCTTGTCCTTCTTAGTTTTAACATTAGCTTGATACCAAAGGCAGATAAAGACAACACAAGAAAACTACAGACTAATATCTCTTATGAATATAGATGCAAAATATCTTCAACAAAATCCTAGTAAAACTAATCCAACAGCACATCAAACAATGTAACCTCCCAGCTATAAAAGATGAGGAAATCTGAGCACAGTTATAAACTCTAACAATGTAGAAATGATATTGCTTCCCACCATATCTCCTCTTTCCCTTCCATTTCAATTAGTTATAAAACAGAATGTGAATGTCCAAAAGTATTTTAGCCAATCATATATTTAAGTATATTTTCATGAGTTCTTTTACCATCTTTTTTTTTTTTCAGTAATCTTATCTGATTGAGTTTCATGTTCTTCTAAGGAAATGGCTCATTCCCTGAGATGTAGAATGTTCATCCAAAGATATTTGCAGGCATTTCTCCAAACTTTTGTTCCAATAAGGGCAAGCAAAGTGCTTAAGGAAATAAAGCATGACCAAAGAACTTTATATGCGGCAACCACTCTTTAATAGGTAGTGAATATTGAAGACTAAAAGCAGTCTTCTTTCTAGAAAGCTTTTAAATTAAAATACCACACAACCTAGGAGGAAAGACACAATCTTAGTAAAGTTATTAGATTTCAGTGATGACCATTTTGTGTCCAAAATCAAAATGAATCTTTGGACAGCCAGGCAAAAGACTATCATTCATAAGAGAAAGAGAAACAAAACATAAAACTGTTAATGTTTGATTTGAAACCATTAAAGTACTGAAGCAATGGCCCAGAGCAAATAAATGGAAAAAAAGAATTTAAAAGGATGAGTGAGAAAAGAGATAGTCAAGGGAGTCCAACACATACATAATTGTGCTCTACTTTTTCATTTCATTCCAAAGGCTTGCTGTGATTTTAGTAGCACCCACCTTCTTTCAAATTCCCTCTTAAACCACACAGATTTGGGGGTTTTTTGCATTTTAAATATGACTTGACAGAGCTCAGAAGATATCTTTCCTATGTCAGTATATTTTCCATGTGCTCTTACATATTTGCTCTGTGTTATTCTTTTATGGAGACAACTACTTAAGTTTTCTTGTTTAGGGTAAAATATTTCAAAGTTCTTATTTTCAATATTTTTCTTGTGAGGATTAGTCTGTCACATGTTATTTCCATTCCTTTTCTCTGTTTCCTCTTTTCATCTCTAAATAGGTCATGTGCTGTTTCTTGTTTGATTATTCACCTTTAGCCCAAGAAATACCCTGGTTTCCCATTTGGAAACACCATTTAGACTGTCAGTGTGGTACTCTCCCTCATTGTAGTATGTCCAGTAAACTTCTCTTTCTTCAGTCAATAGGTTTTTCTGGTGTACTTTTGTGGGAGTTGACAGATGACAAATCCTAACATGTGGGTCCAGCATGTGATAAGGACACATGTTGAGACTCATATATTAAGCAAAAAGTCTTCTTACCAACAGACTGAAACCACAGCCATGACTTTAATTCCACATTGTTAACAATTAAAAGAAGGACAATTTAATGGCAAACCCTGCCCATTGAGAAAAGTAATACATTGTCAAGGATACTTTCTATCTTACGCCCCCCACCTCTAGGCTTAAAGGAGAACTGCCCCCAAGAACAAAAGAACCATGTGAAAGTGAAGATACAGTCTAGCAATTCCACTTCTAAGGATACATTCAAAAGGAATACATGTCCAAAGATGTTGAGAAAAAGTTATGCAAAACTCAGAAATAATGCAAAAGAATGAATTCATGTATTTTTCAACGTCATATTGGAGTATTTTCTAAAAGATCTATACATGGATTATTTAATTATATAGGAAAATATATCATTCCATTCCATTCACTAGTATTTTGGGTCAAGACTATGTAGTTACACATTAACATGTAGACTTGTGTCCTATAGAGAGGCAAGTGATTTTATTTTCCAGTAGAAAAAATAATCCCAAGGGTATTTTTTTGCCCTATAGGCCATTAACCAGTTTTGTATCTAATTTATCAATGGTATGACAGCATTCTTTCAGAGCCTACATACATTGAATCGCTGACTTATCCTGTGAACCAGTTTTATCAACTTGCTGGTTCTCTTGATAATTAAATATTTGACATGAACTTGCAACATTTACAGTTGATCCTGAACAACATGGGGGCTAGGGGCACCAACCCCCGCACAGTCGAAAATCTGAGTATAACTTTACAGTCATTCTATATATATAGACAAATGTTCTATATAACATTTACGCATTCTATATATGCGTCTTTCTATATCTGAGGTTCTGCATCCACAGAGTCAACTAACCACGGATTGTGTAGTACTTTAGTATGTATTTATTGAAAAACATCCATGTATAAGTGGACCTGCACAGTCCAAACCCATGTTGCTCAAGGTTCAACTGTATATAAGTGATATTTTTAACATTTAAAAAATACATATACTTTGACAAAGATTAGGCATCAGGATGTTAACAAAAAAGTAGACTTCTAATTCTGAACAAGATGGAAGATGTGTGATGACCTTATTCTTCACACGAAGTACAGCTACAAACCATGGAAATAATACATAAATAAACATTCAAAGGTGCTGAATGATAAAGAGAAGAAGACAGACTATCTAGGGACCTCAGGATTTGAGAGATGACATGGAGGTGAGTTCCCTGGGTTTTGTTTTTGCCTCCAATATATATGGACTGGGCTCAGGAGAAGTCCACAATCTGGTGACAGAAATGAGAAAGACAAAAAAGCCTCAGAAGAAGTGTGCTATTGCTAGCCAAAAGAACAATAACAGGTAGTCTAACAAGACAGAAACATTTTTACAATATTCACCGTATTGCAGTCAAACACCACTGAAAAAAATGTGAATCTCCGTTTGCCCCCCCATCAGCAGAGACTGAGTCAGGAGCAGGGATTGTAGTAAGGTAGTGATCTGAACACTAAAGAAATGTGTTAAAAACAGCTAGAGAGAAATAACACATTACCAATAGTACAATAATGATTTGAATGACAGGATTTGTCTTTGAAAACCTTGGAGGTCAGAAGACATGGGAACAACATTTTTTAATGTGATAAACGAAAAACATGTGTTCACCAGGAATTCTATACACGATGAAAATATTCTTTAGGAATGAAGGTGAAATAATATTCTCAGGTGAAAGAAAACTAAAAGTATTTGTTACCAGATACCTATTTTAAAAGAATAGCTAAAGAAAGTTCTTCAAACAAAAGAAATGGTAAAAGAATGAAACTTAGAAAAACATGAAGAATGATGGAAAGGGTAAAAATTAAGCAAAAGTTATATTATCTGATGTGGTTTTCATATATTGAAAACAATTATAAAGAAGGAAGGTGAAAAAATAGAGGTAAGTTTTCTACATTTCACTTTAAGTAGTAAAATGTCAACACCAGTAGGTAGTGATCTGAGCCTCTGTGTCTGATTCATAGTTCAACACTCAACAGGTACCATTCTAAGTGCCAAATATACAGCATGGAACAAGGTACTCCATCTCTGCCTTTACTCAGTTTACGTTTTACCTATGAATTCACATTTTGTTTGACTGCCTTTCTCCATGGTCCATGTACCTCCGTGGTGCAAGGAGAAATATATATTTGGCCTTTGTCTCTGGTCCTGACACAGAGCTCCAAAACTCTTGGAATGTCCTGAGTGATAGGACATAGTGTCTTCTGTTATTCATAATGAGTCTCTTTCAACCCTACCTGAGTTTATGATAATGAGGTTACTCTTGGTGGGCCCCTAGATAGTTTCAGGATGGGGGGCTGGTTGCCAAGGGAACCAACCAGGTGATTAGAGGGTTGGAACTTTCAGCCCCACCTGCTGATCTCTAGGGAAGGTAGAGGGGCTGGAGGTTGAGTCCAACCACCAATGGCAATGATTTAGTCAATTATAGCTACATAATGAAACCTCCATAAGAACCCCTAAACAGTGGGGTTCAGAAGCTTCTAGACTGGTAAACATACTGAAGTGCTGGGAGGGTGACATGACCAGAGAGAACATGGAAGCTCTGTGCCCCTCTCCCCACACCTTGCCCTATGCATCAACTCTATTTGGCTGTTCCTAAGTTCTATTCTTTACAATAAACCAGTAATAGTACGTAAAGCACTTTCCTAAGTTTTGTGAGTAGCTCTAGCAAATTATCAAACCCAAATGCGGGTCGTGGGAACCCCTGAATTTGTAGTCAGCAGGACATAAATGTGAGTAGCTGGGCATTCCATCTGTAGCTGGTGTCTGAAGTGGGGGCAGTGTTTTTTTTTTAAGCTTTTAAGTTTTTATTTATTTATATATTTATTTGTTTGTTTGTTTGTTTTTGGCTGCACTGGGTCTTCGTTGCTGTGCATAGGCTTTCTCTAGTTGCGGCGAGCAGGGCCGACTCTTTTGTTGCGGTGCGCAGGCTTCTCATTGCAGTGGCTTCTCGTTGTGGAGCATGGGCTCTAGGCGTGCGGGCTTCAGTAGTTGTGGCACATGGGCTCAGTCGTTGTGGCTCGCGGGCTCTAGAGCGCAGGCTCAGTAGTTGTGGCGCACGGGCTTAGTTGCTCAGCAGCATGTGGGATCTTCCCAGACCAGGGCTCGTACCTGTGTCCCCTGCATTGGCAGGCGTATTCCCATCCACTGCGCCACCAGGGAAGCCTGTGGAGGCAGTCTTATACTGAGCCCCTAATGTGTGGGATCTGATCCTAACTCCAGGAGTCAGTGCCAGAATTGAATTGAATTGTTGGACACCCAGTTGGTGTTGGGAGAACTGGAGACCTAGTGTTGGAAAAGACACCATATATTTGGTTTCTGGGGGGGAAATACTCTCTCACCATCTGTGGCTTACATTTTCACTGTTTATTAATCTGATTAATTGGGAAAGGAAGGTAGAAAAGGTTTACAGCAGTATTCATCAACTGGGAGGCCACGGTGAGAATGGTCTACAATCGATGTCATGGCACTAGAAAACCGCTGGCTAGGACCCTATAGATGATGTGAGAGATTAGTCTTTTGAATATTTAAAATCTTTGGTCCAGATTTCCACTTCTGGTTAAAATGGGGTAACAAGGACTATATTTACCTTCCAACCTCAAAAAACAAAACAAAACAAACAAAAAAAACCCACCCAGGCTTCCCTGGTGGCGCAGTGGTTGAGAGTCCGCCTGCCGATGCAGGGGACACGGGTTCGTGCCCCAGTCCGGGAAGATCCCACATGCCGCGGAGCGGCTGGGCCCGTGAGCCATGGCCGCTGAGCCTGCGCGTCCGGAGCCTGTGCTCCGCAACGGGAGAGGCCACAACAGTGAGAGGCCCGTGTACTGCAAAAAAAATACACAAAACTATGGTTTTTAAGACAGTGGACATCAGACAGTGAAGGGCAGTGATCCCCAAGAGACAAGGCAATTCCTACAATTTGACCCATCTTACTGCCTTGAGAGAGCTTCCAGGCCACAGTGCAGGGAGGGGGAACTGAGTTGGAGCCAAGCCGACTCAGAGTTGAGAAGATAACGCTGAGAATCCAGGGAGACCAAGGAGGCGAGAGTTTGTAGACATAGTACCATAGAGGAGAGAGCTTCATGGAGAGAAAACTACAGAGACATGCAGAAGGTTCCCCCCTTGGATATTCGTACCATCTGAAAGCATTAGAGGAAACCGTACCTGGCTCTCACACAGGGCCAAAAACAGTGCCTGATTGCACTAGCGGGGCTGGAAAAAGTAACAATTTCTAAGGTACTGGGAAGAATACTCAGAAGGATCTTGTCACTGGACATATATACACTGCCAAATGTAAAACAGATAGCTAGTGGGAAGCAGCTGCATCGTACAGGGAGATCAGCTCGTGCTTTGTGACCACCTAGAGGGGTGGGATAGGGAGGTGGGCGGGAGACACAAGAGGGAGGGGATATGGGGATATATGTATACATATAGCTGATTCACTGTTATAAAGCAGAAACTAACACACCATTGTAAAGCAATTATACTCCAATAAAGATGTTAAAAAAAAAAAGAAAGATCTTGCCACAGTAGTGGAGAATTATTAGACTGAGCAGTGTTCAAGAACCTCCTAACAAATCATAAAAGCAAGACCTGAAAAGGTTAAACTGTTTCCAAGTAACATAACTATATCCTAGAACAAACCTCAACATTTACAGCAATACAAAAATACCCAGCACCCAATGCAGTGAAATACACAATGTCTAGCATCCAATTAATTATTACCTGGCATGCAAGGAAGCAGGAAAACATGACTCACAATGAGGAAAGTATGTACAACGCTTATTAGCTGTGATGGTCAGTTTTATGTGTCAACTTGGCTAGGCAATGGTGCCCAGAGTTTAATTTAACTCTAATATAGGTGTGAAGATTTTTTGTAGATGTGATTAATGTCTATAATCAAATGGCTTTAAGTAAAAGAGATTATCCTAGATAATCTGGGTGAAGCCGATGCAATCAGTTAAAAGACCTTAAGAGCAAAACCGAGGTTTCCCTGAGGAAGAAGAAATCCTCTGCGGACTGCTGCGCAGCATCCATTTCTGCCCAAGGGTTTCCAGCCTGCCACCCTGACCTACATATTAGAGACTTGCTAGCCTCCACAATCTCATGAGCGGATTCCTTTAAATAAATCTCTTGATATTTGATAGATAGATAGAGAGACAGAGAGATAGAGAGATAGACAGTCAATCCTACTGGTCCTCTTTCTCTGGTAGGACTGTGATTGATACAGGAGTTTGTTTTCCTTTCAGCCTATCGTGGGTATAAAAGGTATCCCTCACTATCTGAACTCACTACCTAAATATTCATTATAACTTAGAAGTTTTTGCCCTGAATTTATTATTCAAACAGAAAATCTTTAATAGTTAATGTGTGTGCTAGTGAAAACATTGAAGCTGGGTGCAGGTTTGCGTGGTAGGGAGTGTGCTCCAATGGTACCGCAGCTGTTCTCAGCATAGAATTGGGACCCTTGATCATGCCATTTCAACACAGTCTGCACTATGGTCCTTATCTTTCCCATGTTAAATGAAACCATCTGTATTAGCTTCCTATGTCTGCCATAACAAAGTATCACAAATTGGGTGACTTTAAACAACAGATCTATTCTCTTATAATTCTGAAGGCTAAAAGTCTGAAATCAAGGTGTTGGTAGGGCCACGCTCTCTCTGAAGGCGCTAAGAAAGAATCTGGTCCATGCCTTTCCTCTTAACTTCTGGTGTTGCCTGAAATCCTTGGTATTCCTTGGCTTGTAGACCCATCATTTCAATCTCTACCTCTGTCATCACATGGCATTCTCATTTCTCTCTCTCTCTCTCTCTCTCTCTCTCTCTCTCTCTCTCTCTCTCTCTCTCTCTGTGTGTGTGTGTGTGTGTGTGTGTGTGTGTGTTTTCCTCTTCTTATAAGAGCACCAGTCACATTGGATGAGTGCCCACTCTAATCCAGTATGACCTCATCTTAGCTTGATTAGTCAATGACTCTATTTCCAAACAAAATCTCATTCACAGGTATCAGGGGTTAGGATTTCAGTATATATTTCCGGGTAACATAATTCAACCCACACACCATCTGAATAAATGGAAAAGCAATTTGAAGAAAAGGTTTAACATAATTCCATTTACTAAAGGAAGAAGAGGCATAGATACCTGATGTCAAATCTTTCAGATTTATTTTTCATAGCAATCATATCTATGTAATCATGACATAAACAGAATCAACACCTTCCAAAATGCAATGATAAATTCAATCCTGTTATCAGGAGCAGTGCCAATGCAAGCAAAGGAAATACAAACAGCTGCCCAATTTCAATTGCTTTATTTATGGTTTCAATCAGGGTTTACAACTCTCTACCTGCAGTGCCTGAGCACCAAAAAAACGATAAGACTGTTCAGTAATTCCTCTGATCTGGATGTGGTTGAACTGCAGGCATTTATTATCTCACTCACTCCTTCACAGGCTCACACTTTCTCATTGGCACCAACCAAGCAGAACAGTGCATCAGAGTCTAAACAAGAAAACAGAAACTACTTCAAGTATTTACAACAGATGGAACTGAACAACGAATTGTTCACACAAAGAATAGAGGAAATGAGAAGCAAACAGAGTGGTGAAGCAACCTAGAGATGAGCAAAACCAGGAACCAATGAAAACTCTCTTGACCCTCTAGGCTAAATAAGCAGAATTCTCTGAAACTACAGCAGGAGTTAGGTTTCAGGAAGAAATGGAGACACTGCCAAAGAAACATCTGAGGCAGAGAAGGAGAGGGAGAAATAACTTCCTTCTCCCCTCCCACCAATCCTTGACCTCTCCCCAATGTCTCCATTGGCCAAAGGCAGCCAGAAGTCAGCCTTCACAGAAGCCAAGGGAATGCAGCCTGCAGAAGTAGGGCAAGAAGTCTATGAGAAATAACGTCCAGGTCCTGCCTATCTTCCTCCGATGAGCTTGTTGCTATATAGAAAGAAAACAATTCACATTTGTTGTACCCTGAAAACAAATACGCCCAGCTGATGAATTCAGTAAGTGTTAAGTAACTAGAAATAATGGTTTAACATGCTATTATGCAAAAAATCCTTTATGAATTGTTATAGGTATTTAAGAATTTGTTTTATTTCTTAGTAGAATTGGGGGGAATGGATTAGGGTTTGGGAATGGAATGATAACACATTTTTGCCATTTAAAGTAAAAATCCTGCATTTCCAAATTTTGCTATCAGCATGTTTTCAGGAACAAATTTGAGTCAGAAATGGGAGATGCATGGACTTGAAGCCACAGTCTAGTACAAAGTTTTCCACATCAGGTCTATAGAGTCTTCTTTCCAACTCCTAATTTGTATTTTAATTCTTCCAAGACTTTAGAGCTACCTACAGCCTAGACATTTTTTACTTGGGTATGGTAAGCCTTGCTTTTCATTACTTGTTATTTGTAAAGCATTATTGTATATCTGATACATTCAAAATATCAGTAGACAGAGGGGATATATGTATACATATAACTCATTCACTTTGCTGTACAGCAGAAACTAACACAACATTGTAAAGCAACTATACTCCAATAAAACATAATTAAAATTTTTTTTTAATTTTTTAAAATTTTAACTTATCTTTGTTCTCGGCATGAAGTGAAAGGGGTACGAATTTCCATCTGTACCTGTTCCATCAACTTAAGCGAAATTTGTAAGACCTATTTGATCTCCCCTCCAGCCTTTAAATTCCTTGAGGAGAGAGTCATAAAAAATATACCAATAGACAAATTAGGTTACCATCCTATTATGAGTTAGACTAGCACTATCTTGAAACCTAGAGCTATTTGAATTTTAAAAAAATAGGTTACAATGATTTGCCACGACCTTGTTACTGAATTCTTGCACTTACACCAAACTTCACTTGAGACAGAAGAGTGCTAAAAAGTAGTGGTAATTTTTATTGTCTATAGAAAAAGAATAACTAGTATTCTGGTAGGATGCTCATCTTATCCGTAATACCCTTAATTACGTAGAATTTATAGGAACAAAGTCGATATAAGGAATGATGATATAAAATGTTTATTTGTAGAACAAAGCTAATAGGGTCATCATTCTTCACTGTGAGAATGCTGGCTTACCTAGTGTCAGACTCACCAATGTTCCAGACATGGCATTCCAATCACAGCATTACCACAGTGGCCTATGATCTCACAAAAGTGAAACACGGACCTGGTGTTGGTGGTTAACTCATCTCTTCCAGCCCAACTGATAATATTAAAGGCAGCAAAGAAAACAGCGAGAGGGGTCAGCCTCCAGCGATGTCAAAGTCACAAAAACAGACACGGAAAGCCTTGGTTCAAAGCGTAGCCTCAGAAGCCCTGAAAGTAACGTGGCACCTTGCAAGGTGGCTGCTGGTTCACAAACTGAACACCAAGAGAGCTGTGTGAGAGGAAGCAGGTATACTCAGTGCAGTCTCCCCCACACAAAGGCTAATGCCATCTTCTAGGGGTCATTTGATGGACTAGTCCTACGTGGGCTCAGGTGGGCCATTTAACAGTCATAGAACAACTACACAACTGTTTTCAAATGTTGTGACTAGGTGGCCACCACTCCAACACCCTTCAAGCCCACACTCAACTTTCTCCAGCTCAGTTTAAAGTCATATCCACACTAAGCGGGTGTGACAGCATAGACGTGGCCCCAGCCTGGGTGGTAGAGAGTATCTCGCAAATGTGGTCAAACAGCCACAGAAGATACTTTAAGCAGTTGAGCAGGAATGTGTTAGAGATGCACAAAATGCTAGTCTGGCTTTCTACTAATATACATTTCCTCATTCCACAGACCTCATATAGCTTTCATGTGCTAGGGAGAGAGATGACTAAGACGGTCCCCTGCCTCTTAAGAGATATTATGTCTAGTTGCTGAGACAGACTTTACTGTATTGAATTTTAAGTGTTGGCATATCAAGACCTGAGACAATACAAAGCAAACGTTTGATGGTGCTGCATGAAGCAGAGGGTACTTATAATGGCACTTGAGGTCTATCACGCCTTAAACAAAACCAAATGGCTAGACAGGCTCTCAGGTATTACCTAGTATATCTTGGATATTAAGAGGTCTCACTGGGCTATTCATGCTCAAAAAGATAGCTGCTCAAGCTGTCACCAGAGCTAGAAAAGTCAGAAAAGCTGGAAATTTAAATGGTCGGTTTTCACCTTACATCTTGAAAGCATGAGGCAGGTCTTCTCAAGGCCCCATGGGGCTCTTTTTGGAGCACAACTACTTGCAGGGAAAAAGTGAAAGCCACTTGGTGAAGATGAAGTTCTGCCCAAAAGATTGGGCAAACCCAAGGCTATAGCGCATGGATATAGGGTGGCTCCTGAGAAGTGGTATAACACATAACTCATAACATCCCCAAATTTGGAATCCTGTTTCTTGTCATGTGGTAGAGATTTGACCCTTGCTAGCAAACCCCAAGTACTCCAGAGTGAGAACTATCAAAATGCACTTTGGGTTAAACAGTGGATGTTTATCAACTTAAGTGATTAATTTCCTTAAATCAAGGCAGCCCAATATCCTAAGTTAAACATGAAAAAAATTGTACCAATGTCAGTTTGTTGGTTTTGACACTGTACTAGAGTTATGTAAGATACTACCACTAGAGGAAGATGGTGAAGGGTACACGGGACTCTCTGTACTATTTTTGCAAATTACCGTGAATCTATAATTACCTCAAAATAAAACTTTTTGTTGTTGTTTAAATGAGGTAAAGGAGCGTCAGAGATCTTTCTCAAGGTCAGAGATCCTTTGAAAACTTGCAGCTGGATCCCTGGCCTCACGGAATAACTTATCTGAGTAAGGAGCCTTATAAAATATGCTGCCACAGTAGGGATGACCGTGACCCATGTGCTGCAGGCCAAAATAAGCAATCTATCTTTTACACTAGGGGTTCTTAAGTTAGGGATCCGAAGTATTATAATATCCATGGAATATTAATTTGATTGGGAAAGCATTCATCTTTATTTTTACTAACCTCTAACTTAAATTTAGTATTTCTTCAGCTAATACATTCACCATTAGCAGAATCTATGAATTTGCAACAACAGAAATCAGTTCTTTTCATTCCATATTACCTTGATGCAGATCTCAAATTTATGTTTATCACTACCTCAAAATTACGGTAGTAGAGTAGCCACCAGTTGTCACATGAACACTGTCTTTGTGTCTACAGATATCTGGACAAGGCAGTTGCCCAATTCTGGGTCAGGTAGACATTCAGCTACTGAGGAATGAAGTAGAAAGTTATTTCATAGGCGACCAGGAAAGCCATGGTGCTTTCCTGTACTCCCTATCTAAAGTTAGTTTTCAATCTATACATGGAAGGTTGTGAGATATTCTTGTTAAGTTTTTGCAAAACTAGCACACTCAAATGAGAACACAGCTCTCCATAAAGCAGCCTGACTTTTGTAACAGACAGTACATGGACTACAAGGGTGGGCCAGGCAAGTTCAAACACATCTGAGTTGAAGTAACTTTAAATAAGACATTTAAACAGTTATTACTAACAGATTGTGCAATGTTGTAAGTCATGCACAGTGTAAACGTGATGAGTAACAGATGTTTTTCTCCTTATACTCCTTTGGTACATGGTTAAGAAGTGAAGACATGCACAAGGGTGATACAAGGTATTTTACAAGGGGTATTCATACACCATTCTGTGAAAATACCTCACCCCACATTTAAAAAATCATTTTTGCAAGAAAACAAATTACACATGAAAACCATGTTTTCTAGAAAGGCACAGAAGGCCATATACGCGGAATGCTGGAAGAAGTTCTTTACCAAGATGAAGCTGCAATTCAAAATTCTGTCTAGTTCACTGACAAAAGATAGCTGTTAACACCTAGAAACACTGCAGAACTATTTTCTTGATGGTAAAATTGAACCATGGGTTTGTAATCTCTTCTTAAATGTAAAACTGTATCAAAGAATTTGGCTTAGCCAAAGATGACCTATTGACTTTTTTAAAATAGTGGTTTTGAGATATAATAAACATGAAAAAATTAACCCATTTAAAGTATTAAATTCAGTGTTTCTTTAGTATATTCGGGAGGTTGTGCAACCATCACCACCATCTAATTTCCAAGTATTTCATCATCTCAAAAAGAAACTCCATACCTATTAGCAGTCATTTCCCCATCCCCTTTCCTCCCAGCCCCTGGCAAGCACTAATCTACTTTCTGTTTTTATGGATTTGTTTATTCTAGACATTCCATATATACAGAATCATATAATATGTGGCCTTTTGTGACTGGCTTCTTTCATTCAGCATATTGTTTTCAAGGTTCATCCTTTTTATTGCTGAATAATATTCCATTGTACAGATATGACAAATTTTGTTTATCCGTTCATCAGTTGATGGACATTTGGGTTGTTTCCACTTTTGGCTCTTATGAATAATGCTGCTACAAACGTTTATGTACAAGTTTTTGTGTCGATGTATATTTTAAATTCACTTGGATATATACCTAGGAGTAAAATTGCTGGGACATGTGATAATTCTATATTTAACATTCTAAGAAACTGACAAACTGTTTTCCACAGCAGTGGCACCATTTTACATCCCCAGCAGCAATGCAGGAGGGTCCAATTCTCCATATTCTTGCTAACACTTGTTACTATCTGTCTTTTTTACTTTAGCCATCCTAGTGGGTGTGAAGCGGTATTTCACTGTGGTTCTGATGTGAATTTCTCTAATGACTAATATGCTTATTAGCCATTTGTATTTCTTCTTACGAGAAGTATTCAAATCCTTTGCCTATTTTTAATTGGGTTATTTCTATATTGTTGAGTTGTAAAATAGCTTATTGATCTTAGTGCAAATGATTTAATACAACTGGAATTTAATTCAAAAAACCTTGGAGAAGTCAAGTGTTTTTGCCTACAATGTGAATTAGGGAAGCTTTACCTTTTTCTTGAACCAATACATTTGTGAAATTGAGATTTTTCAACCCTTGTATCCATTAACCAAACAAGAAAATCAGAACTGATTGGATGTCCAGTATGACATGCATATTGTCTTGCCCAAAGACCACCCCAATTCAATGTGATTCAAGCTAAGCAGCCTTCACACTGCTGTCTTTAAACTTCAACTTGCCTGTATTTAAAATGTATTGTCTTGTTATTTAATGCATTAAGGTACATATTTTTATATTACAAGTTTGCTTTAAAATTGATACCTTTCAAATTATTTTATTTGAAAACCCACGTGTTTTATTTTAGACTTTTATACACATTATTCTGAACTGCCGACAGATTTCAAACTAAGTAGTCCATGTGAAAAAGACACAGAACCCCTGCTGCAACTGCAGAGAAGAACACACCTTCCAAAGGGCAGGAGAAATCACTGCAGCATTTTTAAAAAATGCTATACTGAAATATAGCTAGTGACAATGAGCCTCTGGCTTTTTTCTACCTCACTCTAATGTTGCATACTGAAATGGCCAATACTGTCAGTTTGATTGGGAGCAACGGGAAAGATGAAGCCTCTGACTTTTCTATATGAAAAGTCTTTAACCCTTAAACGATGCAAGCAAATAGATATTTTTGAGATAGCTTGTTTGCAATTATTACAAGCAAATTTATAAAACAGATTCTTAGATCAGCCCCAAATGGCAATGTCTGCACAGCTACATTTGATTTTTTAGAAAAACCTCTCAGCTTTAGCATTCTCACTGTGGGTAGCAGAGTTGATACTAGTTTGTAAATCTTTGCTGCTATACTACAGGTGTAAGAAAGATGAGTTTTTCCGACTAAGTCAGATAGTAGAAATATAAACCAAAGTCCCTGGGATCTAATGCATCTAACTGAATATTCCTGCCCCAGTAAAAAACCTTATACATCAAAGCATGACAACCCTGGGGTCGTTTGCAATGTGCCTAAGGCAGCTAGGAGTTACAGGGGGGTTATCTGAGGAAGACCCAGAACGTGGACATAAGATACACATAAATACTTCAGTACACTGACAAGAAAGCTCTGTGATTTAATCAGCAGGGTCCCAATTTCACGGTCTCAGAAACAAAGAGAACCAGTCAGTGGAGAATGAAAGCTTATACACTAGAAAAACTAGATAATCAGGAAACAAAGGATGGAGTAGGAGAGGCTTCCTACTGAGAGAATGATGAGTTCCCTGCTAAATTCCCTAATTCTAATATTATATATATATATATATATATATATATATATATATATATATATATTTTGGCCATGCCGTGCGGCATGCAGGATCCTAGTTCCCCAACCAGGGATCAAACCCGTGTCCCCTACAGCAGAAGCACAGAGTCCTAATCACTGGACCACCAGAGAATTCCCTATAATTTTTTAATGGCAATATTTCTATCCATTTCAACCATTTTAGCACCTGCTGTGTGTCAGGGGCTAGACCCTGGAGATACAAAGATAAGTGACTGTTCTTGATCTCAATGATCAAGAACACACACACCCAGTCTTACTCAACTCAGCCAATCTACCCAGTAGTCCGGGACAAAATTTTGTGCTACCCTTGATTCATCTCATATCCCACAGCCAATTCGTCAATAGTCATGGAAGTTAAAGCTTCAAAGTTTTCAAAATTAGATCCACTTCTCACTACCTTCCATCACATCCACCTGAGCCACCACCATCTGCTAGACTACTGCCAAATCCTCCTAACTGGCCCTGCTCCATTCTCACCCCTGCACAGGTCAGGATCACCTACTGACCACATATGTCAAGTATCACGCCCCTGCTTAAAACCTCCCAACAAGTTGACAATATACTTTACAAAAAAATCCCAACTCTTTACCATGGTCTACAAGACTACATAATCCAGTCCCTGTCTGCCTTATTTCATTCCACTTTCTTCTTTATTCAGAACTCTTCAGCCACCCTGGTCACATTTCTGTCCTCTTGCTCTTAGGGTTCTGGTAAAAAGAAACTCCCTCCCTCCAGGCATTCATTCTGCTGTTTACTTCCCATTCAGGTCTCTACACTGAAGAGGCCTCCCTCATAACCTTAACTAAAAGAGCCACCCCTGCTGTAGTTACCCCAACCACATCACCCTGTTTTGTCTTTATGACACCTGGTTCTAAACATTTTGATATACATGTGTCATCTCACTAATAGCACTAGTACTCATTCGAGACGCTGGGGATAAAGTAGTATGCCATGTCTTTGGGCTGCCTGACTTAGTGACAGCTACTCCTGGCTGTTCTTTCTGTTAGCTAAAGTTGCCTCTAAGTACAGTTATTTGATTTCTGTTTTGAACATTGGCTTATTTTGTTTCTTAAATGTATTCAATTACCTCCCTTGCTCAGCTTGAAACATCTTCCTCTCCACTTTACTTGCTCCTTTTTTCCCTATATGCGCTATTCTCAGAATCAGACATAAACAGACATTTACCTGATGCTTCTCATACAAAGATGAGCATCTCTTTCTCAATGCAAGCTTTGCCTATTTGCTGTCCTAGCAGTAGATCCTGCCAACGGTAACCTCAAATGTATTAGGGTGCCGTTGAAGTTCCCAAGAGTCTTCTAATACAACACAACTATAAAGGGCTGAGGGCTTCCCTGGTGGCGCAGTGGTTGAGAGTCCGCCTGCCGATGCAGGGGACACGGGTTCGTGCCCCGGTCCGAGAAGATCCCACATGCCGCGGAGCGGCTGGGCCCGTGAGCCATGGCCGCTGAGCCTGCGCGTCCGGAGCCTGTGCTCCGCAGCGGGAGAGGCCGCAGCAGTGACAGGCCCGCGTACCGCAAAAAAAAAAAAAAAAAAAAAAGGGCTGAGAGTCTGTAGAGCAAAGGCTACCCTCCCTGGCCTCATCAGGCAAATGATTACATAGGTGTTATAATGAATGCACTAGGAAGTCTTTCACATATGACAAAAGTCTAACAGATGTCTGGGAGACCTGGACAAGTAAGAAACAAAACTAGATGACCCCAATTTGAAAAAGAACAGATTTGTTCTAGAGATGGACACTGGCGTGTCTGTTCCTTTTCAAATCGGGGTCATCTAGTAGGTGAGCAAATTAGAGTTGAGGGAAGCCTATAGCTTTTGGAACCAGAGTTTCCTCTCTCATTACAGGACCCATTCATTGATCAGTTGGATCAGATTAAACCAACCTCTCAGATTCTAGGGCTCCCATGAAGACCGTGCGGCTCTGCAACTCAGATGTCTCTGAAAAGACTAGGACTACAGAGAAGCCACTGGGTCAGAAATACTAGCCCTATAATCTCAAGTAGTAACTGCTCTGATGCTGCAGTGCCCGTGTTGCTACCATCCCAGGCTAATTCCATCAAGCTCACCCACTTGTCCAGCTGTTCCGTTCAGCTATAACTGAATATGGAACTACAAAATTCAAAATTCATAGGGAACAGAACAGCAACGTTCTTTGGGTCTCAGCTTACTAGGGAGGGGGGACATGGGGCAGACCCACAGCTCTAGTCATGAAATTTGGTAATCCAGAGAGAAGTCATGGCCCTTTCATCACAAGACATGTGCTCCCCGCACATACATGCATGATCAATGGCACTGGCCCAATTGTTAAGCCCAGGAAGAGGTACATGGAGGTGAAGGAGGCAATGATCCAGCCCAATGGGCTGCCCAGCCTCTAAGTGAGTAGAATTGAGAATGGCTGGAGATCAGCTCCATTCACCTCCCACACACATTTCCTGCTTACCTCCACTGAACAGGAGATGGGGCCCTGAAGCCAGCCATGTTCACACTAGCCTCCACAGAGGAGGCCTGTCCTACAGGTGAGCTGCTATAGTGTGATGCCCCAGGCTCAGGAAGTGTTTGCCTCTTCTACTAGGAAGCACCCTGGCCCAGCAGTAGACATTGACGAGCAGGACCTTACATTATATCTCCCATCCCCCATGCTCATTTCATCCTTCTGAGCAGTGCGGCTGAATAAACCTGTCTCCAGTGCAACATGATGGTCTATTAAAGAGAATCAGCAGATTTGTGAACCCAGCCTTGGTCCAATAGTCCAGCAGAAAATGTAAGCCACCTGTTGATGGGTAGCCTCTGCTAGGAATGGGGCAGTATCTCATAAAACCACCCTGTGAAACAGACTTCTGTCTTACTTTACTGACTTTGCCGAGCCTTTGGCACTAGGGGTCTTTAAGCTACTAGCCTCATCAGCATTACCACAAGATGCAGCCATTTTTATCTCGGCTGTGCCACCAGACCTATCTACGTGTCCCACAATGCCCTGCTCCTCACAGTCATACTTTAAGTGCTCCATCTCCACAAATAGTTCAAACACAGAGCCAAGGGAGTTGCCTCTATGTTTTAACATACCTGCTCAACTGGCCTAGTTCCCAGGACCCAGTACATTGCAAAAGGAGACTCCCTTCTGGAAGCCAGACAGATTGAGTTTGCTAACGCTAACTCCCAGCAGAAGTTGTTCCAGGGCTTGGCTAATGGAGAGTTCAACTTCTGCCATGTCACCAAGATCAGAGTGTAGCCCATCTTTTAATTGCTTTTGCTCCTTCACAAGTGAAGGTCACAGGTCTGTGTTAAACTATACCTCTGGGATACCCCCAGTCTTGCCAGCCTTCAGGAAGGGCTTTTAGCTGTTACTGAAGCTGGAGAAAACAACCTGGCATGGACAATGGATGGATGGCCACCTACAGCAAGGACAAAATCCAAGACTATGAATGGAATTAGGGCTATTTACCTGGGCATTGCCTCCTTGGGATACTGCTTCAGGTAGAGTCAATAGCTCCAAGAGGCTTGTGTTCACCTCTTCCTTCTGTCACACTCTTAACACAGAGATCCTTGGCGATTTACCTGACATAATAGGCAACCTTTGAGAAACTCTTTGTGACACCCGAATTTGACTTAGAACAAGGTATGGGAACTTGAAATCTTGCACTCTTCCAAGCTCTGAATTTCTCTGGATTTTGTATGAATTCTCCCAAAGGCTGTCGTGGCACTACCCTAGAGGGCATCTTCAAAGAAACGGCTTATTCCAGACTTAACACAGGTACCACAGTTACCCCAGCCATGACCACCTTGCTTAGTAAAACTTTACAATGTGTGGACTAAACCACTTGATTTTCAGCCCAAGCCACATTTAGAGGATAAGCTCGAGTCTCGTCAAGCGTGCACCTACAGCTCCTCTCCCATCACTCTCAGTGAAATATGCCATTTCATTTCTCACACATAACGTGAATGTTGCACATCTTCTGCTTCAGCCAGCAATTTCTCACCCCCAAAACAATTCCACACAAACTATAGCTTCTATCCCTCTGGCACCTATCACTGAATGCTCATCAGATGGACGATACCTGCGGTACATCACTCCTCCCCAGTATCCTAGAAGTCCCCAGCTGCCGCCAGTCATTTAGATTACTCCCATCAATGGGCTCCGTTGCTCAGGACTTCCTGGGTTTTTTTTTTTTGGACTAGTTACCCTCGTAAACAGAATGGATTATCCTCTATCTGATTTGGCAACCTGACTTTTTAACTGGCCACTTGCCTTTAAGATTTCTTCCATCCGTGTTTGACACAGCCTGACGCACTGCTGCTTACTAGTCCAGGTCCCTCCCTCTGCTTCCAAACAGCATGTGGCCCCCTTGTGGGGACCACCCTCAGCTCCATATACATACAACCAGCCTGTCCACACCCCCAACTGTTATTCTCCCCAATAGGTCTCTTCTCTTCCTAGGGCTCCCCCCAATGGTTTTACTCCACAAGGGCTATCACAACATGGCCACAGCTGAGCTGAGCCTCCGTCCTGAGGTAGAACTACTGTTAGGTTAAACGTTACCTGTGGGTGCCTGAAAGAGTAGTCTATGTGATGTCTAGAGAGATTCAAAGGCAACTGCAGCCACACAGCGCCCTCACATGGTAAGGAGTAGTGGTGCAGCTGGGCAAACCTCTGCAAAGCAAAACCCGACTCAGAGCCCTAGGGGCTTCTGGCAACCAAACAGGAAATTCTGCAAAATTCTTGAGTCCAGCAGAGTTCATGGACGTGGACTGAAACCACCTACCCTTTCACAGACTGGGAAACTGAGAAGGAAATAGACATGCGCAAGGTAAACAAAGAAAGTTAGAGGCAGAGTCAAGGTCCTTGCAGGTCAAGTCAAGCCCCTAACGCCTTAAAGGATATGACTTGACTTAGTGCCTTTAGGCTCAATTTTTCTCCACAGCTAGCTGCTTAGGTATTTTAGAATAACATATCTGAGTTTAAGATGTGGAAGAAGTCACTTGTGGGTAAAAAGTAAAGTCTGCATCAGAGACTTAATGGAGAATAAGTAATTAAATTTTCTAGTTTGTTTCCCTCACTTGCAGAACTAAGATGAGAAATAAGGTGTAACAGAAATAGAAAACCGAACGGATTGCCAGCCATTAACTTTAGCTTTTTAACATTCACGGGAATGAGACGCAAGTGATATCTGGCCAAGGAAAGATTGTTTAGTCTCAAGTCAGGCCACGCTGCTTTTCGTAAGTGAAGTTGTCCCTACGAAGATGAACTCATTTGGTTACTGAAGATTCTCACCAGGTTGTAGCAAAGACTGAGAAGTTTGTTGAAGAATGCCATTCTCCAAGAGAAACTGCTGTCTAGAAGCCAGCATAAAGCTATCTGAATTTCTTCCTTATTCTCAACTGTAAGATTGAGCTGGTCATGCAAGGGCAATAGGGGAGGGGGATTGGCTGCACACCAGGGGTAATACTGCTTGCAGATGACACTGAGGCCCTGCTAAGCTACATTTTGGCCAAAATCTTGGCCATAAGCAACTTACAAAACAACCCCGAACAGCCAAAATCTGACAGGCTCAGTTCCCTTTCCTTCAGAAAGAGTCTTGCCCTGGTGCTTTTTGAGCGAACAATTTTTTCCTAGAAAACCAACCACCCATTGGCCGTCTGTTTTAGTTCAATCAGCCTCAAAAGACCATAGACAAACCTGTAGTCTGACAGAGTCAGGTTTGTTCACTCACTGCAATAAGTAAGTATGAACAACAGAGGAGTCATGGGGCATCTCCCACCAAAGGAAATGGTAGTTCTTGCAGGACTGGGGGAGTGGGGGAGTGGAACTTAGGTAAATGATGGGCTCCAAAGGAAAGCAGGGCCGTGTGTAAACACATCAACATCAGGTCTGCACTGCTGTGTGGTCCCAAGCTCCTGTGTCCTTAGGGATAACAAAATTAATATAGATGTGGAATGTTGTATCCTGAAACCCCCTATCTGCACCTGGGTTGGAAATCCAGACTGCTTCGCTCTGTCGTAGAGACTCAGACATTCCAGGCAAGAGTGGGGAGTTTCACCTTACTGATCTAATTTCAAAAAGTTACGTTTCTGATAGTCTATGATTTTACAGAACAAAGTTTCTCATTGAGTAAGAAAGAAGTCGTCAAGGAAGGAGGTTTGGGCTATATTTTATCAAATGCCTTTTTAGTACATGTTGTTATAATCATATGGTTATTTTTCCTTTAATTTGCTGTTCTAATAGATTGGGTTGATAGATTTCCTGATCTCAAGCCACACTGCTCCCTTAGTCATACTGTATCTTTCTTTTGATATGCTGCCGGAGCCTATTTTCAGTTGTGATATTGTTCTATAGCTTTATTTCTCCCTCTTTTCTCCCTCCCACTTTCCCTTCTTTCCTTCCTTCTTTTCATATTATCATCGTCAGGTTTTCATATTAATGGTACTGTCATAAAATAAACTGGAGCAATGTCCATGTTTTGCTTTAAGAAAAAATAGCATGTTCTTATGATACTTTACAGCTGTGATGACCTGGAGAGAAATGTTTCCTGATCATTTACAACTTACTTAATCTGTTATCTCAACTTGATGAATGGCAAGGCAGATTTTTCCCTTCTCAATCTATGCTAATTTTTACTGTATCATATCCAAGCAGGGCCTATCCATCTCCCATGATTTGTCTGCCAAGTGTTTTCATGAAATTAAGTCTTTGTCCAACTCTGATTAGGTCTTAAAAGTTCTAATGGTATTAAGAGCAGGAAAAGCTGAGGTCATAGTGCTTTGCAAATGAGGAAACCCAAGATAAAAAAGCTTTCTCTTGAGTCCTAACAATATTAGAAAGGCAAACTCATACATGAACAAAAGTTAGACCAGGGGAGAGTCATCAAGGCAAGAGTCTAGAAAAGGCAAGGTCAGTAACACTAAAACAGAACTAGATTTTCTAGTTATTCTATAGCAGCAAAAACTTCCACTGGAAACAGCTAAAGTAATAAAAAGAGATAACCCCTGCTGACAATTTGAGAAAGCCCTTTATTATTGCCTCTCTTATGATTTGATTAAACAAAGAAAGCTCCATGTTATTAGATTAGTTTTGGCCAACTGATTTCAGAGCCAAAGACAAATTACATTTGAAAGTCACTGACATTTGAACATTATTGAAATTTGAGGCCACTTCTACTGTGAGAGAAGAACAAGCACACAAAGACTCCTGCAGCATGGAGGGCAGCAGTACAGTGTCTAAGGTTTGTTTGGAGTTAAGACCAAGCATTTGCTTGGCGAGGAAAAAGAAATACACCTAGAGTCTCATCCCAACTCAGTCACTTACTAACTCTGGATCCTTGGGCAACTACACATCCAAAGCTTCAGTTGTTTGAGTTATGAAGTACAGATGCCACTGAGACGCCTAAAGACAAAATGAGAACAAAAGTAGAAAAGCGCTGTGAGCTGTAGAGCACTGCACAGTGTAAAGTTATTATTGCTGATGGGCCAAGACCCTGATTCATTTGAGGCAAGTCTTAATGCCAAGAAGGAAGTCTGGTAGTGCCAATTTCAAGATAAGTCCTACCACGACAGGATAATCCACACATAGTAATAAATCGGTTTTAGAATTTGCTGGAGGGTTTTCTGAGAAATCCTCTTGTTTAAACTCACAGCTCCAGCACTGAAAGTTACTTGTATTCAGAAGAGAATTTACATGTGAAGGAACAAAAAAGAGAGATGAACAAGAATCTAAAAGGTGTTTCAAATCACTGATCTATGGTTGTCCCACGCAGTGATGGTCTCTAAAAAACAAATTACCTCGAATCAAATTTTAATGTCTGGTTTCTTAACTGTCCCAAGCAATGAAGTATCAGGCCAAACTTTCTAATTTAGAACTTAATGGCAGACACCAGATTTAAATGTAGAAACTTAATTTCATTTAAGAATAAGAAGTTTAGAGCTGGAAAAAAAAATCAAAAGTGCCTGGATTAAGTGCTGTCTCTATTAAATCATTCTATTAGCACTTACTTTCAGTTGTTTGCTACAATTCCCACAGATGGCTGCACTTAGAAATTTACATGTTTCATCTTAATTTAGGACAAAGTAAAATTGGCCCTCTGCTCTAATTCATTGTTAACAAACCACTTTGTTACTCACTTGGACCACTAATTACCAAAGACCAGAGATTGACAGGAGAAAACAGCAGAGAGAGCTAACTAGAGAAAGAGCTATAGTGCCTAAAGAGAAGACCAACATAATTAAGAAGGGAGAAGTATGTATCCTGACAACATTCAGAAAACTTAAATGATGCTTGGCTGCTCTCTTTATCTAGACTGGCTTCCTGACCTGCTAGTTGAATACTGACACCTGAGTCTCATTTTTGACTTTATCAAACATGTACTCCCTTTTACCTTTTTTAAAAAATAAATTTATTTATTTATTTTTGGCTGTATTGGGTCTTCGTTGCTGCATATGGGCTTTCTCAAGTTGCAGCGAGCCGGGGCTACTCTTCGTTGTGGTGCGCGGGCTTCTCATTGTGGTGGCTTCTCTTGTTGCGGAGCACCAGCTCTAGGCGCGCGGGCTTCAGTAGTTTTCTCGCAGGCTCTAGAGTGCAGGCTCAGTAGTTGTAGTGCACGGTCTCAGCAGTTGTGGCTCACAGGCTTAGTTGCTCCATGGCATGTGGGATCTTCCTGGACCAGGGCTCAAACCCGTGTCCCCTGCATTGGCAGGCAGATTCCTAACCACTGTTCCACCAGGGAAGCCCCCCTTTTATCTTTTGACTCAAAGGTATTCCTGTTAGGAAATCATAGCCATCAGTAGCCTATTGTGGGAAAAACTGATGAAATCCTAAAAAAGTCTTTAGTTACTAGTATTATGCCAATGTTGATTTCTTAGTTTTAGTAACTATACAAGGTTATGTAAGATGTTAACATTAGGGGTAGCGAAGCAAAGAGAATACAGGGACTCTCTGTATTATCTTCCAACTCTTCTCTAAACCTAAAATTATTTCAAGGGCTTCCCTGGTGGCGCAGTGGTTGAGAGTCCGCCTGCCGATGCAGGGGACGCGGGTTCGTGCCCCGGTCTGGGAGGATCCCACATGCCGCGGAGCGGCTGGGACCGTGAGCCACGGCCGCTGAGCCTGCGCGTCCGGAGCCTGTGCTCCACAACGGGAGAGGCCACAACAGTAAGAGGCCCGCGTACCGCAAAATAAATAAATAAATAAAATAAAATAGTTCCAAAATTTTTAAAAATATTAACCAAAAAAGCCTTCTGTGTGCCAGCACTGTGCTCCACAAGGCTGTGGTTGGCACTGCCAACAGGTGGATATGCCCTTACTCTGTCAACGGTACAGCCTCTACAATTCAGGAATATAAGGGAACATCCAATCCACCCTGCACTTGTGCTCTGGAAACTGACTCCTCTGATGAGGAGGAGGGGTATTTCTAGGAGCAGAGTTCTGTCCACAGTAGGAGGGAACAAAGAATTCTGAGACTCATCACTGCCTGTCTCACCCCCGCCCCCCTCCAGCATCAACTGGATTCTGGAGTTATCTAGAGGGTCTCAGAAGGAATGTGACTGTCACAGAAACCTTTACTACAGAACAGACTGTTACCACTTTCTCTCCTCTTACAGATGCTCCTTGAAGGAAAGCTCATCTGCTACTCCACTGGCATGTGGGACACACGCTGCCGGGTTGATCTGCAGGCAGAGCTCTCCACTGACATACATTGGCAGCCTGTTTTGCTGACTGGAGTTTCTGCTCAGGCAGACCTAGAGGATGCTTAGCAATATCCTTAGCACCCTTGTATTGAAGCACTCCTGCTAAGGATTCATGATAATAATCTAATGAGACGAACCCTGTAAAAGACCTTAGTGGTAGGACTTCCCTGGCAGTCCAGGAGGCAGGAAAGACTCCATGCTTCCACTCCAGGGGGCACAGGTTCGATACCTGGTCGGGGAACTAGGATCCCGCATGCCGTGCAGTGTGACCAAAAGTTTTAAATTTTTTTTTTAATTTTTAAAAAGACCTTAGTGGGTATTTTACCAGGTAGGGGTACTATGTGCTAGATGATTTTTTAGCTAATTACTTCCTTAAGACAGATTATTTACCCTCTCTCTGCCATAGGGTTCTTGACTCAAGTTTGGGATGTATTAAAGCTAACATTCTCTGCTCCCTTCCTCAATATATCCTGTAGCCTTTCTTAATATTTAAAGGAGTTTTAAAGCCTCTTGGTTAAGCTGTATTTGTTTGCAAGCTCCATTACTGAGTGGTCCAGGAGACTCAGTAAAAGCTTTTTACTGAAAAGGCAAATCACACAGACTAAATCAATCAACTGTTTGTTCTCAATTTATCCAAAACTTTATATTATTCTTTATCCATCAGCTACAGATGGAAGGAAGGTAATATGAAGATTATTGAATAGTAAAAAAGGAGGGACAAGCTAATGTTTTGTATTATTCACCATAAGATACAAGGAGCACTGGGAAAATAATGATGAATGAGACAAGCACCCTGCCTTCATGCAGCTTACATGGTTGCAGGGGAGAGAGATAAAAATTAATTAAACATAGACATCAGTAAAATGTCATCATAGATACTATGCAGGAGAGAAATAAGGGGCTGATATAGAGAAGAAGGTAGAAGGAAAGGGAAATCTACTTTGGAATGGACTGTCGGGGAGGCTTCTCTGGGAAGACGGCATCGGAGCTGAGACCTATAGTAAGAAGGAAGCAGCTCCACAAAGATCAAAGATCAGAGGCGAAGAGCATGGCAGGAGCTTATGTAAATCCCTGGCGTGGGAAAGCTGGGCATGTGGGAGCAAGTGAAAATGAGTGGGGCTGCAGCACATCAAGCAGGGGCAAGTGGTCTACGACTGGGTTGGAGAAATGAGCAGGGACAAGTGATGCAGGGCTTTGTAGGTCATGGGATGGAGGTCTGCTTTTGTTCCAGGTACAGAGAGAAGCCAAGGAAGAGCTCTGAGCTATGAGGTGACATGACTGGTTTCAGACTTTAAGAAGATTACTTTTGCTGCTACTTGGAAGGAGGCACTAAAGCAGATCAAGAGTGGAAAAGGAAAACCAGTTCGAGGCTGCTGCAGTGCTCCATACCTGGACTAGGATGGTGCCAAGGGTGAGTGACAAAAGAGGGCAGATGCAGGATATATCTTGAAGAAAGTACTAGACTCTCCCGTGGATTAGATGTATGGGCTGAGGAAAGGAAGTATTATTGACATAATAAAATAATAATACCTAAATCCAATAAATATCCCCTGAGAAACACTGCAGTAGGCACCATGAAATATTCTAGAGCATGCATGGGTGGAAGGCATGGGTGATGGATGGCTCGGAGTGACGAATAAAGGTGGAAAAGGAAAGAGTGTCTACCATGTGACAGATTGTTAGCATACGTTACTTCACTGAGCCCTTACAAGACCACTGTGAGACTAAAATCCTCGTGTTCATTTTAGTGAGGAGGAAACCAAAGCTCAAGGACATTATGTACCGTGCCTGAGTCACGCTGCTAGTAAGCAGTAGAGCCAGAATTTAGGCCCACATCTGCCTGGTTCTAAAGCCTGTCTGTGCTTTCTTCTTTGTTCCACACAGCCCACAAGGAATTTACAAACCAGTGAGGGCATTTGAAGCTTAGGACAAAAATGTATATGTATATTTATGCCACAAAGTTTTATAAGTACTATAAAATGTAGAAACAAATTTCTCAAACAATTCCAATTGTGTGGGTGTACTGGTACAGAAAATCAAGGCATACAGTCGTCTCTCAAGATTTTCCTGCTAATCCTTGATGGAAAGGTAGGACTGTAAAAGAGCTGCTAAAAGCCAAACTATTTCTGTCTCCCAACATTTTGGACCATTTATCAAGTCCACCAGAAAACAATAAGACTTTGGCATAACCACAAGATAGACAGGCCATGGTAACAAGAAGTGCATAAACTCGATTGTGTTGTGAAGTAAATCTGCTGCAGGACTGCAAATCAGTTTTGCTGCAAGTACTGAATCTTCGAGGTTCCCTGAAGTTTGACTTAAGCCTAATACTAAATTAAGTAAACATATTTTTTCCATGGGGTAGGTTTGGGTTTTGACACATTAAATACAACTTTAGGTTAAATACAAATTTGAGGAGCAATGATAAGGCATGAAATCCACATGAGGTTTCTGCCTCTGACGAGGCGTTGACTCCCTTAGAGAGATCATTCATCACTCAAACACAGAAAGGGCAAAGAAAATTATTCCAAGTTTTTTAATATCATGAAGGTGGCACAGACTCTTGAAAATTAAACAATTTTAAATGCAGAGTATCCTGCAATTCTTTCCACAAAACCTAGAGATGTTGTTTTTCATTCTCTATAGATTGCTGGTTTCACTGCTCTCTGTGTGTCACAAGATAAAGTCAAAATTTTGGAAGGAAATAAAAGACCCTTTTCCCATGAATATTCATATGTAAGAAGCCCTCACCCTCAGCTACCCATCATAGTGGGTTATTGCATTAGTTACCTATGGCTGAGTAACAACTTACCCCAAAATTTGCCTAAAACAACAAATATTTATCAAACACTTTCTGTGGGTCGAAAATTTGAGTGGCTTAGTGGGTGGTTCTGATTCAGGGTCTGCTGTGAGGTCATAATCAAAATGTTGGCCAGGACCGAAGTCATCCTACACTCAAAGAGAAGGAAAGCCTGGGGCTGGGGGGATCCAACTCCAAGCTCACTCATATGGCTGTTCGCCAGAGGCCTTAGCTCCTCACCAGACTGGTCATACCATAGGGCTGCTTGAGTGTCCTCAAAACATGGCAGTTGGTTTCCCTAAGAGGAAATGATCCAAGACAGAGTAAAGCAAAGAGGAAGCCACAGTGCGATTATGACTTAGTCTTGGAAATTATATAGCACCACTTTTGCCATATGCTATTCATTAGAAGTGAGTCTCTTAAATCTAGTGCACACTTAAAGAGAAGGAAATTAAACTCCACATCTTGTCTCGAAAGGAGAAACATCAAAGAATCTGTGAACTTATTTTAAAACCACCATAATCATTGAAGTAAAAAACTAATGTGCTTCCCCATGAAACAGAAAAAGTTGCTATTAAATATTAGCGGTGCTTTGTTGTGATTGCCTGTTAAGAGCGATGAGTTTCTTAGTAAGAAAACAAAATAATGGTGACCTACTGTATCATGTGGGAAATCATTTTGATACAATGGTAGCCATCATCGGTATCAGGCAAGCTATTCCAGAATCCCAGAGGTTACAGAACAGAAAGGTTCACAGATCAAATTATGAAGCAAATAATAAACATACAGTTTATTAGATCTATTTGAAACACAATGAGAAGCAAGAAGGAAAAGATGGGATAGCTTAATACACTTAAGACAAGACAAGCAGGGTGGAAGAACCACACACCTGAATCTTCAGAATGTCCTCTCTCTCTCTCCTTCTCTGCACCCTCAGCCTTCGCCCGCTGATGATGCAGTTAGAAAACTATGTATTGTGGGTTCCAGAGACAGGCACTCCTAGACACAGATGCAGCCTGCCAATAAGCCTGCAGAACAGCTATGAGATTCATTTCTTTTGTTTGGGAAGAGCACGTGTGAAGCCATAATTGTACCCTACAGGATGCCACCAATAGGTGGCCAGTTTAGGGGTGACATAACTGTCAACCAGAAGTAGCATCATCATGATTTGGTCTTGGTTTTTCCATTACTTTCTATCCATAAGAACACTCCTGTCTATTCTATTCTATACTCCATTTATTCTATCTTTTAACATATCTTTTAGGTTACTAACTTACTGTCTAAATTTAAAACCTCTTATGTGTTCTGCCTGTCTCACAAGCTACATGCTTACTCATTATCTATACTTAACAGATCCTGTGAATTCTGCATATATCTTATGAGCTTCTAACTTATTACTATTTATGCTTAACACCTCTCGTGGCTTTCATCTGTCCCATTTAATTTTCTTTTCCATAGCAGAATTGAATTATTGAGTTATAGCAGAAATATCAATGATAGCAGTTGTATTATTCTCAAAATAATACCAAAAAAAGAGACATATTACACTGTATCTAAAAGCAGAGACAGCTCTTTGCTAATTGAGGGAATATTTTTTCTCAATATGTATTTGGATTATATGATCTCTAAAAGAAATGAGTGACAGCATTTAAAAGACGTGAGTAGGTCACTGAGTTCTGGAGCTGCATAGCTGACAGCTCTCCTGGTCAGTAGTAGATCTCTACCCATACACACACCCTTCCCCCACCACTGCCTGCAGAACAACTGGTGACAAACATCAAGGTCTATCGGGCAAAACGCAGAAGATTTAGTGATGACTTCAGGAACCGGACAGGATCCAGAGAACCTCTTGCAGGTTGAGTTCTCTGGAAGCAGATGCTGTGATAGAGTCTGGGGTACAAGATGCTTATTAGAGATCAATATGTTTAAAAGAAAGGGGAGCAGAGGGAGAAGCTGAGCTACAGTGCAGGCCCAATACAGCCCAGTTCAATCCAGTGAGGATCTCTGAAGATAGGATTGTTCATCAGAGTTGTCTCCTATCAGGACAAAACAGCAGGGCCTTTATACCACTGCCGCTCTTAGTCACTGGATATGGGCTGCCCTGGAAGGGCATGAACTCCCACAAGGCTTCTTTCTGCAGATAAGGCAGACCCTGAAGGCAAAGCCTTCCTTGAAGAAAGAGCTGGGTGGTGCAGCTCTGTGTTGAATACCGAGCCACACCAATCTTCTTCTGTGGGATGGGATGTGGTTCTCCTGATAGGGAGGAGAGACTATTCAGACTGAAAGATTTGAAAGATAGTATCCTTGGGAAGCAGAGGCCAAAACTAAGGAGAGAAAAGCCAATTAGGAATTAGGGGGAGCTGGCGAAGGGTGGCCTTCTCCAAGGGAAGACCTATGTCTCTGGGTGCATCCCTTGGGAGATGGAAAAGAAACTCAAATGAAACAAGAACTTTGATTTATATCTCTACTCTCTGTTCCTCTTTTCTAAAAACACTTTATCCCTTTAGGGACAGAGTAGCCAGAGGGAATCCCCCATATCTCTGAGAGAGAACACTGTGGTGATTTCCGGCCCTGGAAAGTTTCCCCGCAGTTAAGCCAAAGGTAGCAGAAAGCACCAAGCCCCTAAGAGAAATGTCCTGGAGAGAGAGCATATGCAGAAAATAAGACCAAACATTTTGGCTATGGTTATAGATAAGCAGATAACACCTCTTAAGAAAGAAGGGAGGGATCCCAGCAAACTCCTAGTTTACTTAGAAACTTTCGACCTTGTGGAGTAAAGTAGCTTTTTCTGAGATGTGTGCCTAGGAACCAGAATATAATTCTAATCTAAATTCTGAATTTTCCAGTTCAGTCACAGGTTCCTATCAAAGGTGGGTAGATTAGTCAGGAAACAATAACAAACCGTAAAAGCTCAGTGGCTTAACCCGACAAAAGGTTACTTCTCACTCACATTATACAATCAATACAGTCAATGGGAGACTGTTATACACTCAGTCACCCAAGGTATAGAAGCTATGCCATTTAGAAAACATGTTCTCCACCCACTTCTACATGCCAACTCATTATCCAGGATCCAGTGCCACGGCTACAACCTCAAGGCAATGGAATCTGGGAATTGTAACCTTCCTGTGTATCCAGACAGTAGAAAATGAAATGGCATTTGGTGAGCACATAGCATTGCCTCTTATGTAATGAGCAACAGATGGCAGTTTGGTTCTGCAGAAAATCCTAATGACCCTTAAACCCCACTTCTCAGTTACTCTTACTTTCATCTGGCTTAAATAATCCCAGATTTGGCACTGCATACCAGCAACGCCAAACAACTGCTTTTGGGAAGAAGACATTAAATTATACTTTTGAGACCAATTGGCATCTAGGGACTACTACCTTAGCTTATCTATAAACCCTGAAACTGCTGGGGTATTAAAAATGATGAGTAGGAAAAACTATATAAATATGCTCAGGGTCAAATAATATTTTAGAAAAAATCTTCACAATTTTAAGAAAACCGAAATCAATAGAGGACTGTGGTGGTCTGTCAAAAACACCAAGGAGCAAGATAGGCATTCTTCTACACTCTTCCTCAGAAGATAAGATTAGGTAGCTCATTGAGGCTGTTTCTGTGGATCATTTCTTCTAAATATATGAATAAAGAGAATTTTCCCAGAACATTCATGCCATCTAAACTGATAGATAAATACGGCATCTGAATGCCTTTGATTCATTCCATCTCCTTCTCAGTTTAATAAAACCATGATAGGTATCATGGGTTGCCTCCTTGAGATGAGTAGATGATTTATTTCCAAATATGTATTGAACATATATTAAGTGTGAGGCAGTTTCTTCTGAAGACATAACAGTGATCATACAGAAGAATTCTCTGCCCATTTAAAGCTTACATTCTAATGGATAAAGACAGACAAACAAATAGTTCAGCGAGATGAATCGTGGGTCAAAATGCTGTATGTGCTACAAAGAAAAACAAAGCAAGGAAGACAAATGGGAGCTGAGATGGGAGCTGTCATGGACTTCACGTCACTGTGAGATCATTCCTGGTGCTCTCAAGGCAGACAGTGAAGGGGGAAGAGGGCTTGGACACGGAGGTTTTGCCAGAAACGTGCAGAGCTCTGGTCTTCTTTTCATTCCTGTCAATGGTGATATGGAGACTGAGGAATAGATTATTGTAACCAGAGAATGTAGAGTTCTGGAACTCCCTCTGAACTCTTGCTCTCCATTGATTTTTCTGTTTTTCCCATTGAACTGTGAATTCCTTGAAAGCAGGGACTGTACCTACTGAGATTCAATAAATGTTGGATGACTAAGTAAATCTCTATGAGATGCATTTTCAAGCGTTGTGGTATAATTGATTAGCTAGCAAACTATACAAATGGCTTGGTAATTGTGGTGGCTTTACAATGTGTCAGCTTGGCTAGGCTGAACTACATTTTCCAGAATTCCCTTTCTTGTATGTTTCCAGTTAGGGTCAGCGACAGGGGAGAGTCCTGGGAACTCTGGAGCACAGAAGGGAAGCAGCAGGCATTTTGTAGCTCATACATATTGTTGCTGATCTGCTGACTCACTCATTGGTGTGAGGCAGCAGCTGGACCTGCAACTGTTCTACCTTTCCCCGGATTCTCCTACAGCAGCTCCAATTCCTGAGGCAGGTGTGTGTGTGTTTTACTCTTCGAGGAAACATCACAGCCACACCCACTAAGGTCGGGGGCAACAAAAACTAACATGGATTTCAGTCTGTCCTTGTGGGGTTCTAGCCTGCCTTTTCTCTTCCTCACTTTACAGCCATCTTTCCTTCCTGACTGCCTGCCCTGTGGGCTTCACATGCTAGCATCAGACACAAAGATTTACACACACACACACACACACACATCCTTGTGGCTCTGCCTCTCTAGCTGAACAGTAATGAATATAAATTTTTAATCATTAATGTCCCCAGGGAGTTAAGAGAAAATATGGCATCTGTGAAAAAACACTAGGATACTATAACAAAATAACATTCAGGAAACAAACAGAGAGGAGCTTCAAGATGGCGGAAGAGTAAGACGTGGAGATCACCTTCCTCCCCACAAATACATCAGAAATACATCTATATGTGGAACAACTCCTACAGAACACCTACTGAATGCTGGCAGAAGACCTCAGACTTCCAAAAAGGCAAGAAACTCCCTACGTACCTGGGTAGGGCAAAAGAAAAAATAATAAACAGAGACAAAAGAATAGGGACAGGACCTGCACCAGTGGGAGGGAGCTGTGAAGGAGGAAAGGTTTCCACACACTAGGAAGCCCCTTCATGGGCGGAGACGGGAGTGGGAAGTGGGGTGAAGATAAAATAGACTTTAAAATAAAGAATGTTACAAGAGACAAGGAAGGACACTACATAATGATCAAGGGATCAATCCAAGAAGAAGGTATAACAATTATAAATATACATACACCCAACATAGGAGCACCACAATACATAAGGCAACTGCTAACAGCTTTAAAACAGGAAATCGAAAGTAACACAATACTAGTGGGAGACTTTAACACCTCACTTACACCAATGGACAGATCATCCAAAATGAAAATAAATAAGGAAACACAAGCTTTAAATGACACATTAAACAAGATGGACTTAATTGGTATTTATAGGACATTCCATCCAAAAGCAACAGAATACACATTCCTCTCAAGTGCTCATGGAACATTCTCCAGGTAGACCATATCTTGGGTCACAAATCAAGCCTTGGTAAATTTCATAAAATTGAAATCGTATCAAGCATCTTTTCCGACCACAACGCTGTGAGACTACATATCAATTACAGGAAAAAATCTGTAAGAAATACAAACACATGGAGGCTAAACAACACACTACTTAATAACCAAGAGATCACTGAAGAAATCAAAGAGGAAATCAAAAAATACCTAGAAACAAATGACAATGACAACACGACGAACCAAAACCTATGGGATGCAGCAAAAGCATTTCTAAGAGGGAAGCTTATAGCAATACAATCCTACCTTAAGAAACAAGAAACATCTCAAATAAACAACCAAACCTTTCAACTAAAGCAATTAGAGAAAGAAGAACAAAAGAACTCCAAAGTTATCAGAAGGAAAGAAATCATAAAGATCAGATCAGAAATAAATGAAAAAGAAATGAAGGAAACGATAGCAAAGATCAATAAAATTAAACGCTGGTTCTTTGAGAAGATAAACAAAATTGATAAACCATTACCCAGACTCATCAAGAAAAAAAAGGGAGAAGACTTGGGCTTCCCTGGTGGTGGAGCGGTTTAGAGTCCGCCTGCCGATGCAGGGCACACGGGTTCGTGCCCCGGTCCGGGAAGATCCCACATGTCACGGAGCGGCTGGGCCCGTGAGCCATGGCCAGTGAGCCTGCGCCATGGCCAGTGAGCCTGCGCGTCCGGAGCCTGTGCTCCGCAACGGGAGAGGCCACAACAGTGAGAGGCCCACGTACCACAAAAAAGGAAAAAAAAAAAAAAAAAAGAGTCACGTACCAAAATGTTCATTGCAGCCCTATTTACAATAGCCAGGATATGGAAGCAACCTAAGTATCCATCAACAGATGAATGGATAAAGAAGATGTGGCACATATATACAATGGAATATTACTCAGCCATAAAAAGAAACGAAATGGAGCTATTTGTAATGAGGTGGATAGACCTAGAGTCTGTCATACAGAGTGAAGTAAGTCAGAAAGAGAAAGACAAATACCGTATGCTAACACATATATATGGAATTTAAGAAAAAAATATGTCATGAAGAACCTAGGGGTAAGACAGGAATAAAGACACAGACCTACTAGAGAATGGACTTGAGGATATGAGGAGGGGGAAGGGTGAGCTGTGACAAAATGAGAGAGTGGCATGGACATATATACACTAGCAAATGTAAAATAGCTAGCTAGTGGGAAGCAGCTGCCTAGCACAGGGAGATCAGCTCGGTGCTTTGTGACCACCTAGAAGGGTGGGATAGGGAGGGTGGGAGGGAGGGAGATGCAAGAGGGGAGAGATATGGGAACATATGTATAACTGATTCACTTTGTTATAAAGCAGAAACTAACACACCACTGTAAAGCAATTATACTCCAATAAAGATGTAAAAAAAAAACAATCAAAAGAAGTTATTATAACTCAAAAACAAGACAGCAAAAATTTTTAAATTCAATAGATGGTTTGGAAAATACAGATGAGGAAATCTCCCAGAAATTTGAGCAAAAAGATTGTGACTTCTGCCTTGCTCACTTTCTCTCTGGCTTTTCTTGCTTGCTTGCCCTGATGAAGACAGCTGTCATGTTTTGAGCTGTCCTAAGGAGAGGCTCGCGTGACAGGAAACTGAGAATGGCCTCCAGCCAACAGCCAGGGAGGAACTGAGGCCCCCAGTCCAAACAGCCCACAAGGAACTGAATCCTGCCAACAACCACATGAATGAGGTGGGAAGTGGGTCCTCCTCCAGCTGAGCCTTGAGATGACTGTGGCCCCAGCCAAGGCCTTGATTGCAGTCTCGTGAGAGGCCCTGAGCCAGAAGACCCAGCTAAGGAGAACCCAGATTCCTGACCCACAGAAACTGGGAGGTAATAAATGTTTGTTGCTTTCAGCTGATAACTTTTGGGGTGATTTGTAATGCAGCATTACATAACTAATATACTACTGGTAGGTGATCATTAATCTAAAATTAGTTGATCTGTATTCAGATCTGTTGTAAGTAAAGCATAAGCACTTATTACAGACATATCCTAATTCAAGCATGTTCAGGTTAGGTGGAAAGCATTACAGTTTGGGAGTATAATAAATGGTGTAAACTTTGTTCTAGTCTCTCTCCCTGACTAACAGTACCATGGAGTAAACTTGGCAGTGAACAAGACGTTCTCAGAAGAGAAAGACAGGTTTCCATGGGTCTAGGACTAACTCCAGAATTTGGCAAATCTGAGAATCCTGAAGTCTAAGGAAAACAAAAGATGCATTTGTCAGTGATTAGGCTTTCCTGGGAAGTTTTCATAAGTGAATAACTCATATCCTGATATACCAAGATACCTAACCCTAGATGAAATGTGCAATTATTAAGGTTGTGTTATGCATGTGTGTATGCAGAACTGCCTTACTATAGGTTACAAATCACTGAGAAAGGCCAAGGTTATGTAATTTCAGGATTAGTCTTAAACCTGAGATTCTTTTCTTGCTCTATGTTTTTAAGGGACTATGTCAATATGCCAAGTTGTGATATATTTATAATGCCAAATATGTATGTCAGTCTCATTTTCCTCTTCCAGACATTTGCACAGTATGTGCACCCATCATGTGATTATTGTTCTATATTTAGGAAATATATTCCATGAAAGCAGTGACAGCTGTGGTATTTAGATAATGGTGCAAGGATTTCTGTATGAAAAAAATGTGTTACATAAGAGCTGCTTTTGTAGTTTTTAAACAGAGATTTCACATTGCAATGAATCTTTCATACATGTTTAAGGATTTTAAAAATATAGAAAATGAAGAAGATGAAATGAAGCCTACATTGTTGAGCTCTAAAGGAATTAGTAGTCTTAGATTACAACGCTCCTCATGTGATAGTCTACCAATACTATGCAATGCTCACTTAGTACTGATTTTTTTAGTATTTATTTTCTCACTTCAACTCTATGACTTGCTAACTAAGAAAAACTCACTTGTCTTGTGTGTCTCTTCTTTATTACTCACACAGAACACTTCACTTCCAGCCACCAGATGGGGGGGGTTCCCCCACCAAGCAATTCTCTGAGACACTAGCTGGGTGTCCTATAATTCAATCCAATTTAATTTTGACATTATCTACCTAGAGTTAGCATCAGATCCTACAAGGTCAGAGTTCAGTCCCACAAGACTGCCCCACCCCCACTTCAGATGCCAATTACAAGTCCCAGGTTATCACCTGTACTTCTGACCAACCGGCTATAAATTGAGTTCCCACAACCCCCTCCTTGGGTTGGATAATCTGCTAGAATGACACAGAACTCAGGGAAACACTACTTACCAGTTTATTATAAAAAGGATAAGATAAAGGGTACAGATGAGCATCCAGACAGAAGAGATGCATAGAGCAAGGTATGTAAGAAAGGGCATAGAGCTTCCAGGACCTCTCCCAGCACCTCCATGTGTTCACCAACCTAGAAGCTCCCGGAGCCCCATACCACTGGAATTTTTATGGAGGCTTCATTATTTAGGCAAGATTCATCATTAACTCAATTTCCATCCCACCTCCCCTTCCTGGAAGATGGGGGATGAGCCTGAACGTTCCAAGCTCCTAGTCACAGCTTGGTCTTTCTGGTGACCAGTCCCCATCCAGGAGCCCACCAAGCATTGTTTCATTAGAACAAAAGATGCTCTTAGTACTCTTATCACTTAGGAAATTACAAGGGCTTTAAGAGCTCTGTGCCAGGAACCGGAGGCAGAGGCCAATATATATTTTTTCTATTACTTCACACTAAGAGACAGAAGCAAATAAAAATACATGTAAACAACTATAGGAAAACATCGTAATAAAAACTGACTTTAATAACTTAAAGCTCTCTAAACACAGGAGGACTGTCAAATTCACTTTTGATTATGAGACTAGGTTTTGGAAATGGAAGGACTGGCTAGAACAATTAGCAGAATTGCTTATTAAAAGAAAAGCGTATTTTTCCACGAAATTTAGGTTGTCTATTTAATGCTTAACTACTTTGGTAGGCAGTGATGGTTTAAACCAGGATAGCATTTACTTCACTTCAGGCCTGGAACATATTTTTAATGAGTATCAGAGGAAGAGTGCTGAAGAAATGTCTAACAATACACAGGAAACATCTATGCCTTTTCCTCACCTTCCCTTTAATCACCTAAAAGAAAGCTCATGCACTAAATCCCGTGTAACTTATTCATACTAGACAGCCCCAAACTATCATTCTGAATTAATTCACAATTCTAACATATTTCATTCATTCATTAAACAAATACTGAACACCTACTATAGGTCAGCTCCTTATGCTAGTTGTTGGGATTATGACAACAAAATAGAAACAGTTCCTGCCCTCATGAATACTGCATTGAACAAATGACTCTAATAAAATATGTAGCACTATAAAACAAATTTTAAAATGTAGTGTCATTATTGGAGGAGAATTAAGGGAACACGTGGCAGGGAGACCTAAACTAGTGAAGGCAATCAGGGAAGGCTGACTTTCCAGCCAGGTAAAAGATGATGTCATTCATTAAGATAATAGAGGAGGGAGAGTAGTGATGGCAAGGGAAATGAAGAATTTTATTCTAGGCCTGTTGAGTGAGCTTATGGTGCCTACACACAAGTTATGATATTTTAGCGGCAGTTGGATGAACCTTGTCTGGAGCTCACAAGAGACGTCTGACTTGGGCGTCTCCACCGTACGGCTGGTAAAGGAAGCCACAGGGGTAAATGAGCTACCCAGTCAGAGGACATGGAATGGAAGAGAGGATGCCTAGGGCAATATAATGAAAGGCAAAAACATCCAGAAAGAGGGAGAAGAAAAAGAGTCGGAGAGAGAGCTACCAGAAAAGTAAATAGAAATCCAAGAGTGCACTGCTCCAGGAGGAAAGGAAAAAGAGTGCCTCAGAGAGGGAGGGAACGTTGAGTGCCAAATAAAATGACAACTGGGGAACGTTAATTAGATTAGTGACAAAACACTTACTGATAAACTTGGCAAAACCAGTTTGAGCAGAGTGGTAGAGACAGAATACAGATTGCTAGAGTGGGAGCTGAATTAGGAGAAACATCAAGTATAGACAATTCATTCTAGAAGTTTGGTTGTGCAAGGGAGTTGAGACAGCTTGGACAGTGAGTGGGCAAGAAAATGAGAATGGACTGAATAAGCAATAGGTGAAGCAGATGAGACAAAAAGAAACTTTTCTGTCTTTCCCCCCCCCCTCCCCTTTGGTAACCATAAGTTGTTTTCTATGTCTGTGAAACTAACACACTATTGTAAATCAACTATACTTCAATTTTTAAAAAGAGAGAGCTTTTTTTCCTTTGTCTTTTGAATGGGAGATATTTGCAGATTTACATTTTGATGGGAAAGAGAGTGTAGAAAAGAAAGGGTTAAAAATAAAAGTGGAGGAGGAAGATGGAGATGAAGAGGAAGAGAAGGAATGACAATGGCCAGAAATAACAAGAATACTAAGGAGAGAGAATTCAGAGCACAGTTTCTACTGCAACTGGAAGGAATGAGGAAAAGACTGGTGCGAATGCTGAGAAAGGTTTGTAGATGTAATTGCAGAAAGTTGAGAGGATTTTATTATCAGGTTTCCAGGCCGCATAAGATTAAAAATAAGAAATTAAAAGGTGTGGACTTATTAGGGGCAAGTACATTGACCATTATAAAAGAAACAGTTGATCTTAAAGGATACTCAATTCATGTATTTAACATTCACCTAGTACTATAATAGGTTTTACGAGAATACTTTGATGAAAAAAACATTGTCTTAATTTTATGAATCGGTGAAAAAAAACAAGCTTCCCCCCTCAGTAAATAGTGACCCCACCATTCCACCATTCATCTAGTCGCTTGGAGGAGAAACCCAGGAGTCAACATGAACTCCTTCCTTTCCTTCACCTACCCTCCGAGCGTGCACACACACACACACACACCCCATATCCAACTCACTGGGAAGCCGTGTCAATTCTATTTCCAAAACAGATCTGGAATTTGACTGGTATTTCCATCTCCACTGCCTCAATCTTGATCCAAACCACTAGCATCTTTCAGCTAGACTACTGCAGTAGCCTCTATTAAAGAATAAAACTTTTAACTGAGTAAATTTTTAAAATCTTATTGGCTTTATTCAGCAATTCATGAATTGGGCAGCATCCAATCCAGCAGGATAGAAAGGAGCTCTGAGGAGTCATGCAAGGTAAAAGATTTTTATAGACAGAAGGAAGCATAAACCAAGAAGTTGGACTAAGCAAAAAAGCAGACTGATTATTGCAAGATGACTTTCCTTTAGGGGATGGCAGGGGTTTATCAGTCAGATTACCTAACGAGTGCTGATCAGGAGATTCCTGATTGGCTGGTTTAAGATTCCATTACTGGGAGAGGCAAAACTGTAATTAAATTACATTTCAGTTTGGTAATGTGGGGCTTAGCATAAGCGACTCCATTTTGAGCCTTCTGTCTAGTCTTTAACACCATCTAACTTGTCTCCTCCCGATATCCAGCAGCTAGAACGTAGATCAGATCATTATACTCGCCTATGTAAAACCTTCTAATGGTTTCCAACTGCTCGGAAAATCAAATCCAAAATTGTCACCATGCCCTGAAAGACCTTACATGTTTTCCTGACTTCCCTTTTTTCCACACTTCCCTCATTCAAAACACCTCCTCCAAAAAAAAGAAGTTATTATAACCTTAAAAAAAAAAAAAACCACCTCCTCCACACAGGGACAGGGACATAGGCCCCATCTTAGTTCCTAGAATATGCTAAATTCTTTTTCAACTTGGGGGCTTTGAACTTGCTGTTCCTCTGCCTAGAGCACGCTTCCCCTGGCTTTTGCATGACTGGCTCTTACTCAACCTCAGCATCACTCCTGAAAAAGACCTTCCTTGATAATTTCACTAAAAGTGTTTCACTTTACCACCTATCATAGTACTTTAATGATTACCATCAGAACACTAAAGACAATCTGTAGTAATTTTATGTGTTTACTTTTGTTGTTTGTATTTCCCAATAGAATGTAAATTCCATGAGGGCAGGGACTATGTATGTCTTGTCCCCAATTCCTAGAACAGTGTCTGGCATATAGCAAATATTCAAAAACGTAGCCTGAATAAATGAACTGCTCAAAAACTAACCAATAAACAAGGCAGAATGAAAGTATACTGAATTACACATAAGATAAAATTTGTGAGAGCATATAAGAAGAGATGATAAATTCTTGTTAAATAAATATAATTACAGTGAGATAGTGTTTAAGGCAAAACTAATCTATGCTACTAGGAGTCAGGATGACGCTTTCTCTTGGAGGGGTGCAGGTTCTGTTTCTTTATTTGAGTGCTAATTACCCAGCTGTGTTCAGTTTGTGCACTTTTCTGGATGTATACTATATATTTTTTAAAAAGTTAAAATTGAGGAAAAACATAGCTTATATGGACCATATGACATCAAGGTACAACTGATGTTCATAATGGTGGCCTAAGTGATCAAAAAGATTGTTATGTTTATTGTGAACTACTTTCCAAAACTTCAAGTGTATAACATAGTTTTTAAAAGATTTCTGCTAAAAATAGGTAATATTATGCCACCAAGTTGGGTCTATTATCTGAAAAAATTGACTTAAGTGGAACACCTTGTACTTCCATGATGCTCAAGAAATAAAGTATTAATACATTAATGCCATTAGAACAACCGCAAGAACCAGGCCAGGACTATTGCCCCCATTTTACAGAGGAGAACACTGAGGCTCAGGGTAGTTACCTAATTTCTTAATAGTCGCACATGCAGAAAGCCTAGAGTCAAGTTCCTCTGACTCCAGGAGCAGTAAATTATGCTTCTCACTACTCTTTGTATGAGTACATGGTAATCTGGAAGAGAAGAGGCAGAGCCAAAGGGGTTGGGCCATCTCAGGGACAAGGGTCTGATAAGAAGATGGTCTGTGAGTGCTGCCAATCTTCAAGACTCCCCTTAACATCTCCCTTGACTCCTCCTTACCTGCTTTGAGTGGCACTGGCATTTTTTTGAGCAATGAAACTATGATTCTTCATTAGGCATTCACCGTGCCTTACCATAGATACAGCTAGGTTCTGAGCACAGCCATCTTTTATTTCTAGGGGCCTCTGCACATCTGTTCCCTAGTTGTAGATAGTAATACATATTTAAAGAGAAATGACCCTGCAAAATGAATATCCTCTGTTGGGGCCTACAAATTTCACCTCAAAGCTGATTTAAGCATTCAAGCCAATGCCTGGGTAACCACTCTGTCAACATCTAAGTTCAAGACTGATTGATTTATGAACCAATCAAGATCAAGTCCACATTGAATGAGAATGTGGGACATTAGAGGAGAAGGAAGAAGTGAGACCCACTTTGGTATATAATGGTCTCAGGGAGTCCAGTTTTCCCAGAATCCTATCAGATCTGGAGGGCTTGGTGCAGGCCTCTCCTTGGGCCAATAAGGTGAGTATGTGTAATTCTGATAAAACCTACATAGCCACACAGAAATGGCAGTTCTATGTCCCAGCAAGAGCATGAACTTGATCCAAAGTTCTAAGATAAAGTACTAGATAAGACCCAGAATTGATTGGACTTGAGACCAGATTAGGTTTAACAAAGCTATACTCGACTTCTCAGGCCTATAGAAGACCAGGTATGTCAGAGAAGAAGTCAGTCGACCCAAAGAACTGCAAGTCTTGCCAGTGTTTTCAACCCTGTAGCAGATGCTGTGATCCATCAGCCCAAATTCCACCTTGAGAACTGAGACATTCATTATCCCCGTGGCCAGGAATGCTGGCGGCTGATAATTCTTAGCTGAGTCCCCGTCCAGGAACTGCCAAAAGCCAAAAAAACTGCCACAAGGTCACACTCCCTCTCTAGGAGCAAACTTCATCCAATGACCAGTTAAGGTTGGGGTGGAAAGCCTAGTCCCATTATCTGAGGGCAAGATAACAACTCTGAAGGGCCATCCCAGCTTCAGAGCTCCCTGGGAAATCAGCTGAGACCTTTGCTGTGTCTGCAGCACAGTATACCCCCACCTGGTCCTGCTTCCTTCACTTCCCCGCACATTGTGATCCTCAGAATGATCCTGAATTTACTTCCTATACAATAAGCTATACACTAAGCTCTGGCTCAGTCAGTTTTCTGGGAACAGGGTTCAAACCAACTGTTACAAAATACAGAAGGTATTATAAGTTTGGGAAACAGAAAGACCATGAGTGCAAATAGCTAAAATACGAACGCAGCAGAAAATATCTTCCTTGGAATATTGTTTTGGCAGCGGTAAACTGAGACACTATGAAAGGAGGTCAACGTTAAACCGTCACCGGCAAAGCCCATTAACAATGCCGGGGAAATACAAATAGAACCTGGGTAATAAAATCTAACCTTTTTCTTTTCCTTTGTGCTTTGTCTAGTTTCGCTTGCTCAGAGGGTGTCGCGTGCAGAGTCCTTGCACCCAGCACTGAAGACCGGAGCTCCTAGCGCGAAACAGCCAGCAGCACCGACACGGGGATTCAAGATGGTGGTGGCGGGTCGTGCGCAGAAATGGTGCGCGCCGGCATCGTCTCGCGAGAACTCCACCCCCCTCCCGCTATACTGATCTCCACAAAGCAGCCCCGCCCACAGCTTGGCCAGTAGCGGAGAGAATGTGCGAGCACCTCCTTCCCGCCTTTGTTCAAGAATAAAAGCTTCGGGAGGGAGACGCAAGAGGGAAGAGATATGGGAACATATGTATATGTGTAACTGATTCACTTCGTTATAAAGCAGAAACTAACACACCATTGTAAAGTAATTATACTCCAATAAAGATGTTTAAAAAAAAAAAGAATAAAAGCTTCCTTTTGCTTCTGAACTGAGCTCTGTCTCCTTCCATTGGCTCCAAGGACGCCAGGCAGAAGGACCCTTGTTGGGGACCAACTCTGGAGGGTCGGTAACAAAACTGCAATTAAAAAAAAAAGATTTAGCTTAGACTTAGTTTTGGTTTTAGGGATGTTTCAACCTACAGCTATTTTAGAACTGGAGACCCAGGCAGAAGTGCCGATTTTTCGTTTGTGGTAAATTGTGCATGGATAGACCAAGGGTTGATATTTTTAATGTCTAAGAAGCTCATATATACATCAATAAATAAAAGCATGGATACTTCAAAAGATATAAATGTTTAATGGTATGAGTAGATAACTCAGAAGCAAGCAAATATTAAGAACAATCTCTAGTAATTTAAAATGCAATTAAAACAAAGCAATATTTTCTCTATTAAATTAGCATATATTAAAAAATTATAAAACGCCTAACCCTGGTGAGGTTTCAATGAAACAAGTTCTTACTGCCAGTGGGGTGCAAATTGGCACAATCTTTTTGGGAAGTACTTTAACATTTGATAGTAAAACTAAGAGATTAATATCCTTTGTTAAAGTAATTCCATTTCTTGGACTCTATCCTCAAGAAACATTTCCAAATATGGAAAAAGCTGTGTTCTACATATTTTTTTCATCACAACATTAATTCAATTTGCAAAAACATGAAAACAAATGTGAGACATTAAGTCTATATATACATTTGATGGGCTGTTATGCAATCATAAATGATTACAAAGAGTTCATACAAATTCGGAAAACGCCCATAACTTAATGCTAAGTGAAATTTTAAAAGATACATACATTCTGTATTTCCTCTCTGCTCTTGAGTGGAAAATTTCTCTTCCACCTGATATCGCTTTTGAACAATTATATCCCTCATTTAAAATACTTTTTTTCTCAACAATTTAAGATACTGAAAAGATATTGTGTATCTCAGTTTTACTTAATTTTAAGATGATCCCTCTCGTCTTGGACATGGCTTCATTCACATCTGTCGTCTCTACCAGACAGAATGGTTCACTGAAACTTCGATTGGAACACAATACAACAGAAGGTTAAAACACCGTACCACTGTGGGATGACTTCAAGAATTTTAGGGTTTTTAAATAGTCCAAAACCCTGGATCATTGCTCTAACTGTATTTGCTCTAGCAAATACAGTGAAAAGATTTTATTTACTGAACTACCAAAGGGAATTTGCCTCAAGGTGACTCAACCCATAAAGCCATCAACAGTAGAGCCCAAGGACTTTCTAGCAGCGAGACTGCATCCTGCTGGTGTTAGCTCTGGCAGGAAGAGTTGATTCATCATTAACTAGTTAGTCCCTGTGTTATTTGAGTGGTGTACAGCCAGAAGTGATAGTAATGGCTCTTTATGTTTTGTACAAACGTTCCAGAGCAAAATCTACAGTGAGGGACTAGAAACACAGACAAACTTCTATTGCATTTGTCTGCATTTTTCAAACAATAATTCTTGAGGGAGGAAACGCTCATCAGATAGCTTGGTCTGTGACTTAATTCCTTAGCATCACTGCCCTGGATGGGTTTAATACATATAAGTCTATTCCTTTACCAGAGCAGTACTTGGCAAATCACTTATGTATTATCAAAAAAAAAAAAAAAAGCGTTCATCATCAAACAATCTGACTGTTTAATTTTACATTTCAAACCCAAAAAATGTGATGCGAAATGTATCACCTATCCTCCTGCCATATAAATTTGCAAAACTTATTCCTGATATGTGTTAAAATACCTTGGCTATGAAATATGAAGTCAATGGTTTTCTTATTTTTTAATACTTGAATTTTATTGTCTTATTTCTTTTCAGTGGGATATGATTTTCTATAACAAGGTAATAGGAACCTGGATTTTAAGAGCAGATAACATTTGTTATAACAGTATGATTATTTGTCTCAACCACAGATTTACATGCACTCCTATACCAAAAACGAAAACAAAGGGAATTCCCTAGTGGTCCAGTGGTTAGGACTCTGCACTTTCATTGCCAAGGAGGGCCTGGGTTCAGTCCCTGGTCGGGGAAGTGGGATCCCACAAGGTGCGCAGCACAGCCAAAAAAAACCCCGACTTTCTCCTTAGGTATAATTAGAGCAAGTCCATGTTGTCAAGACAGCACTCAGTATTCAACAGAATATAGCAAAGATGTGGAGGAACTGGAACTCTTGTACATTGCTGGTAGGGATGTTAAATAGTACAACCACTTGGAAAACTGTTTGACAGTTTCTTAAAACGTTGAACACATTCCCACTGTACAACACAGCCATTCCACCTGAAGGTTTTATCCAAGAGAAATGAAAGTATAAAACTATGCAGTCTTGCACATGAATGTTCGTAGCAGCTCCATCTGCAATAACCAAAAACTAGAATCAACCCAAATGTCCATCAGCAGGTGAGTGGATAAGGAAATTGTGGTATATCTACAATTGTCCAATATCTACAGATACCCCATATCAGCGATAAAGAATGAACTATTGATACACATAATAACATGGATGAATTTCAAAATAGTATGCTGAATGAAGCCAGATAAAAAAGAATACATTCTATTTTGAGTCTGTGTATCCAACATTCTAGAAAATGCAAACTAATCTACAGTGACAGAAGGCAGATCGATGGCTGCCTAGGAATTAGGAGTTGGCAGGGGCAGGAGAGAAGGATGGCAAAGTGGCTCAAGGAAACTTTGGGGGCTGATGGATATGTTCATTTTCTTAAGTGTGGTGATGGTTTCAGGTGTGTATACATATGTGAAAGCGTATGAAATTATACTCTTTAAATCTGTGCAGTTTGTTGTATGTCTATAATACCTCCATAAAGCCCTTAAAAATTGGGAGTTCCCTGGTGGTCCAGTGGTTAGGGCTTGGTGCTTTCACTGACGTGGCCCCAGATCCTGCAAGCAGCACAGTGCAGCCAAAAACAAATAAAAATAAATAAGTAATAAAAGGAATAATATTCAGTAGAACAAAGGTTGTAAAAAACAATAAGATATGATGACTGGGCTTCCCTGGTGGCACAGTGGTTGAGAGTCCGCCTGCCGATGCCCCGGTCCGGGAAGATCCCGCATGCCGCGGAGTGGCTGGGCCCATGGGCCATGGCCGCTGAGCCTGCGCGTCCAGAACTGTGCTCCACAACGGGAGAGGCCACAACAGTGAGAGGCCCGCGTACCGCAAACGAAAACCAAGAAAAAAAAAAAAAAAAAAAAAGATATGATGACTGAATTTCTTTAAAAAGGGATATAAAATTTATACATCCTGTCTTTTAAAGAATTGCTTGGAAAGCTACATAAGGACTAGCAGCAGAGCTGGAAGAATCTTATGGAAGGGACAATTACTTAGTGACTTTCTAGTCACTGGGTCATCAGCTATGTAATAATACCCCTGGGAGAGATAGAGATATTCTATTAAAATATCAACAATAACAATCTCTCCCTCAGAGATTTGGGGAGAGCAAAGTAGGATACTGAGCAAATAAAATCCTGGCTCCAATATAATCTAAACTTCCTCCATCTAAGAGAGAGGGATATAAAAAATTCAAAGGCCCCTAGAATACACAGCAGGCACTCACCTAACAAATTGCAACCTATTCTGTAGGCAAGGAAAGGTGGCTAGGAAGTGAATGTGAGGACACATATCATCCTGCAGAATTTCTTCTTTTCATAAAACTCCACCCATGGCCAATTTCCCCAAGCATCCATTAGTATTTAAAACTTAAACCCAATTGAAAGATTTTACATTTCACTTGGGTAAGAGCTAAGTAGAGAGAGAGAAAGAATGAGAGAGAGACAGTGATAGCAAAGAAAGGCCAGAAGCCTGGGGGTCTGCTATCCCTGATTTAATGTGCCAGCCAAGGAAGCAGATATCCTAAACAAGTTAGGAATATTGGATCTGTCTTCTTCCTCGAAGCAAGGGATTAATCCTACTGAATATATCTTCCCTCTGAGGCTGCTTTGGAACCGTTGTTTCACCCTAAGTATTCTCTGGATCCTTTTGGCAAATGGCTTTGAGATAATATGATGAGAATGAGCTTTGGATCTTGTTTATAATGACAAAACAGAAAGAATAGGTTCACACCTCAAAGTTCTGACATGGACAGTGGCAAGTGTGAAACAGGCAAGAAGATGATGAGAAAGACAAACAATACAAAAAGAAATGAGAGGAAGGGAAGAAAAACCCTAAGTTTGATTATTTGGAGGTGGGGGAAAAGAAAGGAAGCTGGATTGCCTAGAAAGGCAGACCCTTGAAGCAAATGGGACTCTACAACATTTACTGATAGATACAGCTTCATGAGGAGATAATGATTAATTTGGCCTAAAAGAACAAATGAGATCATCCAGGCAGAAATTTATACAGAGGGATAATGGAGCCCAGGATGCAGCACAAACAAAGGGGTGACATTATGAAACATTGTGCTGCTCTTGCTGGTACATAGAATGTATGTGTGGGAGGTGGAGAGTGGGGCAGGTGAGTGGAGGGCCAAACAGGAAATTGACATTGGCAATATGATTAACTAGACTACTGATCTTGTTTGGAATTCACCAAATACCAGTATTTTAAAAATTGAAGTGTTAACATTTCAATAGTGATATGTATATAAGTCAAGGATGATTGCTAATGGCTTGTGTGGACTATCATTCAGAAATAACTTCAGTGATGATGGTGAGTATGTGCCATCCTATGTAAGTATAATTACTGGCATGAAACCCAGACAGCTCCTGTCATATGGAAGTATGAAATCCCCTTGGGAAGCTGAACAATGCAAATAGAAATGAATACACAATCTAAGTTGTTGATAAGAGTTCAAGGTGGAAGCAGTCCTGTTGGAACAACTGGAAACTTGCCTGCAGTGGTAACTCCATGTAGCCCAAAGATAATAGGGCAGAAAAAAAATTTAGTCTAAAGTGTTCAAAGGGCTGCTTGCTGTTTCTGCTGGGACATCAGGTATTTATAAGCAAACCATGACTTTGACCTATCAAACTTGGTACTTTTGTCCTTTGCTCCTCGATTGCAGGCAAGTGAGGTTTCCAAAATGGTGTAAGGAAAGAAAAGACTCTTTTTCCTCTACCCATCTTGGGTTCTCCAGATGAGGCCCTATAAAATAGACTAAGACAGATGAATAAGAAAAAACAAGCAGAATTTATTAACATGTGCATCATGCATGCACATGGGAGCACTCAGCAATGAGAAACTCAAGGAGTGGTTAAAACTTGGGCTTATATAGTCCCTTAAGAACAGAACAATAAATTTGCAGAGATCTGACAAGACAAAGAAACAGGGTTTTAGGCTTCCCAGGGTAGCAAACTGTTGGAAGGTAAATACAGGGCAGAAAACTAATGGAAGGTAAGGGTTATTTGTGGGGGGTCAGTTTTGGCGCTGACTTTCCATCTTCTTCATGGCCATAAAACTCTCCTGGGAGAGGGGATTTATGGCAGTCCTCATTTCTCAGAAGTGTCTGCTTTTATTTAGATAGGGAAAGCTCTAGAAGGCTTCATTTTGCTTCTGTTGATTCCCATTTGCCTCCAGATCAAAATAATCTTTATGCCAAAGTGACATTTTGGTGTGGCATATTCTGTTACCCTTCTATGGGAACAGGAAAAGTAATAGAGAATGGATTTCTCTGTCCCCAGGGACAGTGTTCCTGGGAGCATTATCCATGGAATTTACTCCCTCCTAGACTCAGCAGAAGCCAAACATCTGTTCTGATCATTCAAAAAGTAATGACTGAGGGACTTCCCTGGTGGCGCAGTGGTTAAGAATCCACCTGCCAATGCAGGGGACACGGGTTCAATCCCTGGTCCGGGAAGATCCCACATGCCACGGAGCAACTAAGCCTTTGAAGGAGCAAAGGACAAAAGACAGATGAATAAGAAAAAACAAGCAGAATTTATTAACATGTGCTCTTGAAAGGTGCTCTTGAAAGGCACCTAAGCCTTTCAAACAGTTGATAATCAAGGAAGGGAGGGGATGCAGAGACAACTGAGGAGTAGCCAAGAAAATAGTGCAGCCTTGGGAATTCCTTGGCAGTCCAGTGGTTAAGACTCCATGCTCCCAATGCAGGGGGCAGGGGTTCCATCCCTGGTCAGGGAACCAAGATCCCACATGCCACGTGGTGTGACCCAAAAAAAAAAAAAAAAAAGAAAAGAAAAGAAAAGAAAAAGCAAATAGTGCAGCCTTGGGTCAAGGTCATGGTTCCGCCTAAAGTGATACACATAACTATATCTTTGAGCTCTTTACAGAACTAAAACCCCCAACAAATGGAAGATGTTAACATCTTCCTGAGGCCGGATTAAAGGAACCAGGGAAGCTCATCAAGGGACTACCTGAGGGCTTCCCTGGTGGCACAGTGGTTAAGAATCCACCTGCCAAAGCAGGGGACACGGGTTCGAGCCCTGGTCCAGGAAGATCCCACATGCCTTGGAGCAACTAAGCCCGTACGCCACAACTACTGAGCCTGCGTGCCGCAACTACTGAAGTCCATGTGCCTAGAGCCCGTGCTCCGCAACAAGAGAAGCCACCGCAATGAGAAGCCCGTGCACCACAACGAAGAGTAACCCCCGCTTGCCACAACTAGAGAAAGCCCGCGCGCAGCAACCAAGACCCAGTGCAGCCAAAAATAAATACATTAAATAAAATAAAACAAAAAAGAGACTACCTGAGGCCAGATTAAAGGAGTGCAGGCCCTGCGCATACCCTGATCCTTAACAGCAACTCCATCCTTGAACCATTGCTATTAAATTCCTCATCAAATCCTCCCGGGTTAGGACACACATTTTCGAGGGCAAGAGCCCACTGTGTCCCCCTTTGCCTGGCAAAGCAATAAAGCTATTCTTGTCTACTTCACCCAAAACTCTGTCTCCAAGATTCGATGTGGCACTGGTGTACAGAGGCCAAGTTTTCGGCATCAAAAGTGAAGATGTGAGATTTTCCCTTCTCAAGATTACAGATCTTCCTGAATTCTATTAGTTGACCCTCAGTTAAGAACCCCTGTCCTAAAAATCTGTGGTCTTCTTGTATGCTCCCCACACTGGGTCTGCTAGTGTGTACTGAGAAAAGTCCCCATTATGTACCAAACTACATGCTTAGAGACAATACCCAAGGCTTCCTAGACCCCTCCTCTCTTCAAATCATAGAGAAGTGGTCCGAAGACTGTGCAGTGTCTGGTAACTCTGCTATTTGCATAGTTTCTGTTGACAACTTTTTATCCATAACTCTCTCAGCTTGCCTTGTCTCTGATGGCCCTATGTGACTCTCATCATTTAAAAAAAAATTATTATAATAATCACCATTTCAGATTTTAGTTCCCTCAGGAAATTTTTTTAAAATTTATCTTAATGTATCACAGATGTAAACTGAAAGGATTTCTGGGGACACAGGTGCTCTGTACTTGTAGCAAGAGCTGTTAACTCCAGTTGTTTTTTTTTAATTTGGAACATGAAGCTATTGAAAATAATGAGGCTAACTCATGCTCATACTTATCAATCCAAACCGTTCTAAAGAACTTTCACCTCCACGCATAGGATCGTGGTGACTGATAACAGATATCAGGTCACACCTTCTCTTTTTAAACATTCTTTTCCAGCTCAGTAAATTTAGAATGGTATACTCACCATGCATATACACTGGGATTACAACCTCATTTTTGAAATATTTTAAGGCACTCCTTCACAAATAGAACATAGAAGTAAACATAGCTCCAAAGTCTCGCTTATCAGAGGGTCATTGATGCAGTTGACTATTAATCAGGATCCTGATCAGAAACACATGACAAACTCAGATGGGATTTTTGAATAGACTTTTTAAGAAGGGAGCATTTACAAAAGTATGAGCTGGATTAAGGGAACCAACAAGGGATGCTAAAGCATGCAGGGACTAGCAATGATGGAGAGCCATTACTTGGCCTGAATGGGCATGGGGAAGAAACAGTGTTAAGGGATCCCAGCTGAGAGCTGGAGCTGTGAAAGATGGCAGGACAGAAGGAGTTAGAGGGAGGCAACCATGGCCATGACCTCACACAACTTGCAGGGGGTGGTGGGGGGTGGGTGGGCAGAGATGTTGATGTTGATGGAATAAACACCCTGAACTTTGTCTCCTGCCCTTCACTCTCTTGGTAACCCCCACTCCTATGGCCCAACCCAACCAGAAGCTAAAAGGCAGGGGTGCCCAGGCCATGTATTCCATGGGAATCAGAGCAGGGCAGAGAAGGGTGGAAAATCACAGTGGAGAAGGGAGAAATGGAGAATAACCAGCACATGGCCTCAGCTTTTTCGAACAATATTTATACAAAATAACAATTTGAGGAAATTGAAAGCAGTTATATGGTTTATAATTCAAGTCCCTCTTAAGATGATGCTTCTAAGGGACGTCTTGTTTGCCTGTCGTTCCACTTCCATATTGATCAAATTGTAGAGATAATTGTTTGTTTACCTTACCATTTTACATTGCCTTCCTGGTCCCAGTCAGTGGGAATGCCTGGAGCTGCATCTGTTAAGTGAGGCTGATTTGAGCTTAATTGTTTATCCGCTCAAAGGAGAGCACTGCCTGTTTGTTGTTGTTGTTGTTTTAATCATCTTGTTCAAATTCTGTCTTGAAATATTGAAAGTTAAAGGAATGATTTAAAGAGGCTGGACTTCAAATTGCCTAGAGCCACGTGATTCAGAGGGTTCTGCGACTCTTCGTCTATTTAGGTGAAGGGAAGAGTAAACACGTTTATAAATGTCAGACACAGCCCCTTTAGGGGCTATTGATGCAGACAGCCAGAGACGGCATTAAAAAAATTATCCAAAGGGCTTGATTCAATATCATTGCTGACCAGAAGTCTGGGAAAGAACTGATGTTGATGTGCTTGGAAAGACTTACCTTTCCCTGATCCTCTGTCACTGCACACAAGAACCTCTTTAAAGGGGCCAGAAGCTCTTGTGGTCTGAGTACAGAAACTTAACTTCAGCCCTTGACCAGCTGAGATGACATAGTTCCTATCTCACGGCTCTACATTCAACGCCCCACTCTGAACTTAAGTCACCTGTCACTTATTAAGAAACTCAACCACAAACGTTTCTATTTCTTCTTGTATGTGGTACACTCTTCTGAGAATTTCATTCGGCCCACATATGTCCTATCTCAGTGATACCATCTCTGGTTATTACCATGATAATCAGTGTGGTTCCTTCCCACAGTGGGGCTATATCTCAAAGTATTATTCTGATTGTGTTCCATGATTTTCCCTGCCCCCTCTGCTCTCACTGATACACTCAGGGCCAATTTCACTCCTCCAGTCTACACTGTAGATGAAATAAGGATATATTAAGGGACTTCCCTGGTGGTCCAGTGGTATAGAATCCGCCTACAAATGCAGGGGACGCGGGTTCGATCCCTGGTCAGGGAACTAAAGTCCCACATGCCACGGGGCAACTAAGCCCACGTGCCTCAACAAGAGAGCCGTGTGCCACAAACTACAGAGCCCACGTGCTCTGAAGCCCGCGCACCACAACTAGGGAGAAGCTCGCATGCTGCAATGAAGATGCCTCAACCAAGATCCCTCGTGTCGCAACTAAGACCCGACACAGCCAAATAAATAAACAAAACAAAAAACAAAACAAAACAAAACAAAAAGATACACTAAAAATATTCGGAACTTCCCTGGTGGTCCAGTGGTTAAGAATCCGCCTTCCAACGCAGGGGACATGGGTTTGATCCCTGGTTGGGGAACTAAGATCCCACATACCTTGGGGCAACTAAGCCCGCGTGCCACAAACAACAGAGCCCACGCGTCCTGGAGCCCACACACCCCAACGAAGAGGCTGCCTGCCAAAAGAAGATCCCGAGTGACACAACTAAGACCTGATGCAGCCAAAAATAAATAAATAAATAAAATATTTTAAAAAATATTCAAAGAAACTTCTAACTTTTGTGTCAATGAAGAGTCTCAGAAATGTGTGTGCCAGCTTTTCTTCTCCCAGAGATTAGATGAGACAGAGTTTAGGCAAAGTGGAAAGAGATGGCAAAGTAGAGGCTCAAATGGAAGAAGGACTGAGGAATGGGAGGAATGAATTTTCTGCCACAATAACCAGAGTGCTGAGTAAAAGGGATCCCCCTCCCTCTCACCTTGCCAACTGATAACCTCCGGACAAACAATTTTCAACAATATTGGATGTTTATAAGTTTCCTTTTCCACCCCATCCTTGATCAAAAGGTGGGGATGGGAGGCAAGAAAGGAGAATCTTTGCCCCTGGGAAGGTGGACCTAAACAGAAACAGTTGGGAGTATCCTTTTTGAGCAGGGCAACAGTAGACACATATTTACTGTTCCGCATTCATTTAAAGAACTATATCAGAAGGATTAAACTCAGCTGTTCGTGACTGAAAACTCTAAATAATAATGGCTTAAACAAAAAGAAGTGTATCTCTCATGTAAAGAAGTCTGGAAGGGACTTCCCTGGTGGCACAGTGGTTAAGAATCCTCCTGCCAATGAAGGGGACACGGGTTCGAGCCCTGGTCCGGGAAGATCCCACATGCCGTGGAGCAACTAAGCCCTTGCACCACAACTACTGAGCCTGCACTCTAGAGCCCACAAGCCACAACTACTGAGCCCACCTGCCACATCTACTGAAGCCCACGCACCTAGAGCCCATGCTCCACAACAAGAGAAGCCACTGCCATGAGAAGCCCGTGCACCACAATGAAAAGTAGCCCCCGCTCACCACAACTAGAGAAAGCCCACGTGCAGCAACGAAGACCCAATGCAGCCAAACGTAAATAAAGTACATTTATATTTTAAACAAGTCTAGAAATGTACATACTCCTTACATCTTACTACTCTGCCAGCCTCCTTTTATCTCATGGTCCCAGATAACAATGTGAATTCCAGCCTTCATGTCTATATTCCAGGTAACAGGAAGGAAAGATGAGGGGACAATCCCTCCCTTTAAGAAAACGTCCTGGGAGTTTCACATGATATTTCCAATTATATCTATTTGCCAGAACTTAGTCACACTTAGCTACAAGGGAGGCTGGGAAATTATAGTCTTTATTCTGGGCAGCAAAAACTGTGGGCTCTATTCCTAAGGAAGAAATGGAAAACAGATATTGGGGGATAACTGTCTCTTCCACAAAGATAATCACAGTGATCTTCTTTCATTTTGTTAAAAACAAGACAACAAGTCCCAAATGGGATTACTTATGCTAAGCCCCACATCATCATACTGAGACTCAATTACAATTTCAGCTATCCTAGAAATGGAATCTTAAACTAGTCAATCAGAAATTGCCTGATAAGCACTAGTTAGGTTAGGCAGATAGACCCCTGTCATCCCCTAAGGAAAAGTAACCTTGCAATCACCATTATGTTTTTTTGCCTAGTATAACTTTCTTTTTCCTGTTCCCTTCTGCCTAAAAAAATCTTTAATTTTCTACAGCGCCTTGGAGATCCTTTCTATTTGCTAGATTGGATGCTGCCTGATTCATGAATCATTGAATAAAGCCAATAAGATCTTAAAATTTTACTCAGTTGAATTTTGTTTTGTAACAATTTACGATGGAATAAGAGATGGGTAGAAAATTAGAGGGAGAAACACAGATAAAATAACAGAAACAATGCATAAATTCTTGGCATTTATTCTTTTTAAGAGTGGAGTACACTAAAAGAAAAATCAGAACCCATAATGTGGCAATAGATATATATTTTAATACATTTATACTACATGCAGTAGAAGATGTAATACTCACAGTAGGATCAGAAGATAGACATTTATTCAAGATTGGAGCCTGATCAGGGAGGGCTGTTGTCAGAGCTAGTTTCATAATTCGCATGGCCCAGTGCAAAACGAAAATGCAAAGCCTCTTGTTCAAAAAGGGCATCACTAATGCTACATGCAAATGTGGCGATAAAGAACAGAGAACATGCATTTTGTGCTTATCTCCTCAGTTCACGTGCATGCGCCATTGTCTCCTTGGACTTCATTTACAAAACACAAGTTCAAAGATAAAATTATTAAGTTTCAAGACAGTGACAGCAGGACGTTAAAACAATGGCAGGGCCCTTCTGAATGTGGGACTGACCAGGTCACATGCCTAGGAAGCCAGCCCTGGGTGCTGTGGCAGACGTGTGCCACTCATTTTCCCCTTCAAGAAAGGGCCCTCTATAAATAACAAGGTCCTACTGTATAGCACAGGGAACTATACTCAATATCTTGTAATAACCTATAACGGAAAAGAATCTGAAAAAGAATATATATGTATAATAGAATCACCTGGCTGTACAATTGAAACTGACACATTATAAATTAACTGTACCTCAATAAAAAAATTTTTTTTAATTGACAGAAAGAAAACAAAAAGAAAGGACCCTCTGCCCAGAAGTGAGGAGTGTGGTTAGCTAATGGGCTCTAGGTGTGATTTTCTTCAGGATCTGCCTCAACTTTACAGCCTCCTTGACAATATTCTTGGGGAAGCACAAGCCAATAATTAAGGAAAAGCAGTCTTCTTAGGGCAACTCCCAGTGATGACTGAGCAAGGCGCTGGTACTCCGGACTGGCCATTCCCCCCCAATGTGGGGCTCCTCTAGTGGGCACCCTTTGCTTGGAGCTCCCGCTAAGCCCGCAGAGACTGTTAGAGCTGCACTGCTGCCTGCTGGCTCCTGCCCTAACCTGCTTCTGCCCTTTTCCTTTTCTAATAAACCTTTTGCATTCCTAGCTCCAACTAAGTTTTGCTTCTCAGAGAACACAACCTGTGGCAGCCTCATTTGGGATTTGGTCTAGAAGAATGGATAGAGAATATCCAGGCAAAAATTCATATAGAGGGAGAATGAAGCCCAAGAAGCAGCACAGTAAAAAAAAAAAAAAAATTATGAATCATTGTGCTGCTCTTGCTGGTGCATAGAATGTGTGTGTGTGCTGGGAGCTGGGGATGGGGAGGGAGAGTGGAGGGCCAAACCAGGAAATTGACATTGACAATACAATTAACTAGACTACATATCTTACTCAGACTTTACCTAATAACAGTATTTTAAAAATTAAAGTGTTAGAGACTCCCCTAGTGGTCCAGTGGCTAAGACTCCACGCTCCCAATGCAGGGGGCCCGGGGTTTGATCCCTGGTCAGGAAACTAGATCCCACATGCCACAACTAAGAGTTCGCATGCCACAACTAAAGATCCCGCATGCCGCAAGGAAGATCCTGAGTGCAGCAACGAAGACCCAGCGCAGCCAAATAAATAAATAAATAAATATTTTCTAAAATTAAAGTGTTTGTTAGCACTTCAATAGTGATATGTATATAAATCAAGTATTATTGCTAAGGGCTTATGAGTACTATCATTCAGAAATAACTTCAGTGCTGCCTGTGAGCATGTACCAACATTTGTAAATGCATTTCCTGGTTTTGATAATGTACTATGGTTACATAAGATGTTACCATTGGGGGAAGTTGAAAAAAGGGTAGACTGGACCTCTGCACTATTTTTGCAACTTCCTGTGACTCTATAATTATTTCAAAATAAAACTAAAATTTTTAGCTTAATGTTTCAGTGATTCTCCACCCTATACATTTTGCTTTATACAATTGAGACCACATGCCATTTACATTTTTATCATGCTTTTCTCACTCAATGTAATATCATAATAATTTTCATATGCCGTGAAAAAGTTCCTTGTAAGCATAATGTTTGAAGACTGCATGATCTCCACTGGCATATTTGTGACATATTACTATGCATTTCCTTATTGTTGCATGTATAGTTGTTCTGAGTACCAATCCACTCTCCCAAAAGTTAGGTGTGAGGTGCCAAATTTGGCCCATGGTAGTTTTGTGAGTCTGAAGGTTTTAGTTGAACGCATGAAGACCCCTAATGGAAGTTGCACTAAAAAAAGAATACTCAGAGAAATCTTACTCCATCCCTACCCCCTCCACTGCACTGTCATACATTTCTCCATTTATGATTTATCCTTCCTGTGTTTCTTTTTGCAAATATAAGTTAATGTTTTTCTTACATGAAGGTACAAATACACACATACACACACACATATATATACACATAAAGATATGTATTTTTTCATACTTTGATTTTATCACTTATATTCTGAAAATCATTCATATCAGTTCCTAGAGACCACCTTCATTCCTATTTTAAATGGCTGCATAGTGTTTCATTGTGTAGACATATCAAAGTTTATGCAACCAGTTTCCTACATATGGGCATGTAAATTGTTTTGAATATTTTGCTGTTAAAAGTAATTCCACAGTAAATTATGTTTTTTCCTATTTGTGGAAGTGTATCATTATGGTAAATACCTAGATTTAGGACTGATGGTTCAAAGGGTGAATGCATAAGCGATTTTGTTAGATATTACCAAATTCTTCTCTACAGGGGTTGTACCATTCTGCACTTGAACTAGCAGTGTATGAGAGTGCAATCCGTATCTGCAGACAGAGAAGAGCCTTTTCAAAAACAGTTGATGCTGAATGCATAAAACTAGATCTCTGTGAAACAAAATTAGGAAGTCAAAAGAAAAAAACTATACTGAGATATACATGGCAAATAGAAAGTGAGTTGGATGAAATAAGAATTTAAATTTTTTTAAAAAAATCCTAACTGAAATGGCATAGTCAAAATCTACAGTAGAAACAGTAAAGAATGAATTAGAACTTCAGAAAATTAAATGAGTAATATGAAGGATACACATGATTAGCTCTCTCAGAATTCAGAAGAAACGGACAAAGAGATGACACTAATAATAAAGGACATAGAAGGATGCTCTAATAACATAATTACAAGTGTTTCTCAGGAAGAAACCACTTAAAACAGATTTTGTAATCCAAGTTAGAGTACAAGAATAACTGTCCTATCATGAGGATTAATAAAAACCCAAAATTAAAAATCCACAGATTGAAAATAGTTATCATACCACGCATGCGCACACACACACTCAGACTCATGTTATTCTCACAAAATTGTTTAATTTCAGAGATAAATAAGACAATTTCCTATAAGTATTCTGAAAATAAAGACATCTTTTAAAAAGATGTTAAAAGAGACTGCCAAATATAAATTTCGTAGATCCACATTTAGGGATAATCATCATCCTAATTAAATTAACCAAAAGAGGTTTTTGTTTTTTAGTATTTATTTATTTATTTGGTTGCACCAGGTCTTAGTTGCAGCAGGTGGGCTCCTTAGTTGTGGCATGCAAACTCTTAGTTGCGGCATGCATGTGGGATCTAGTTCCCTGACCAGGGATTGAACCCAGGCCCCCTGCACTGGGAGCACAGAGTCTCAACCCCTGTGCCACCAGGGAAGTCCCACCAAAAGAGTTTTTAATTGATGAAACGATTCTAAAATTCATTTAAATATATAAGAATATATTAATAGAAAGAATATAGTAAATAATTTGTAAGGAAGAGCATTGGGAAGGGATTAATCCTTTCTTCTGGTAAAACCTACTATAAAGCAACAATAAGTAAATCAATGTGGCATTGATGGTAATGTGGCAAAATAAGCAAGTCAATATAACAAAAGAAAGAGTTCAAAATCAGATCTCAGTATATGTGTTATATGAGGCAAAACAAATCAGTGGAGAATGCAAGGATTCTTCAACAGATAGTTTTATTATGATTGATTAACTATTTGTGTGTTTGGGGGGGAGGGGTGTTATTTAGAACCTCACCTTACAGCACATAACAAAATACACACCAATAGATTAGGATTAAATAATTCCGTTTTAAAATATCACCATCAAAAAACCAAAGAAAACATAGATTTTATCCCTTCAGCTCTCTAAGTTTAAAAGCAACGGAAGGGAGTTCCCTGGTGGTCTAGTGGTTAGCATTCGGCATTTTCACTGTCATGGCCGGGGTTCAATTCCGGGTCGGGGAACTGAGATCCTGCAAGCCAGTGGCGTGGCCATAAACAAACAAACAAACAAACAAACAAATAAATAAAATTTGTTTAAAAGCAACGGAAGAAGTCACTAAAGAATAGACTCACATACATTTAAAATCTTTGCATATGTAAAATGCCATAAACAATACTAAAATATAAGTTGTAAAAGCTATCTGCAGTGAAAATACCAAGCAAGTGGTTAATACGTTATTGTATAAAGCACTTACAGAAATCAACTACAGAAAGACAGGAGTTGATCATCTACTACAGAAGAAATTGAAATGGCTATTAAATATGTGAAGAAAGTGTTTTATTAATAACCAAAGAAACACTGATTAGAATAGCAATACCATGTTGACTTTCAACTTTCAAGTTAGAGGTTAAAAAGTTAACTTGCTTAATGTTGGAGTTGAGGTGGTAAGAAGACAGCCATTCTTTGACATTGCTGATGAGGTATAAATCTGGACAATCTCTTGGGCAAGAAATTTGGTAATTTCAATCAAAGAGCTTTAAAGATGCCACCACTCTCTTACCCGTAATTCTACTTTTAGGATTCTATCTCAAGGAAATTCTAAGAAATATGTACAATACTTTAGTCACAAAAATGTTCAACCCCATGTTATGTATTATATAAAAAATGGAAAGTACTAAATGCGTAATGTAAGAGGATAATGGTTAAGAAAATAACAGTCCGTGACATGAATATAGTGTAGTTTTTAGAAATTAAAATGTGGGCAAGTATTGAGTAATTATCCAAGTATTTTATATTCATTTGCTCATTGAAACCTCACTACAGAGATTCTCTTGGCCCTTCCAGGTGTACCCACCACTTTTCTCTAACCTGTTATGTTCCCTGAAGGCTGACCTGTATGGACTGCATCAACAGGCTTCCTTGCCTTCTAACTTCTGATTGGCTTGGGTCAATGGAGAGGACCAGCAGGAGATTGTTGGAGGGAGGGAGGAGAGGGAGGTTGGGTGTTTATATGTCCTGGCTCCCTCTCTCTGGGTTTCCTGTGGACTGACTGCCTTTCTGAACTAAAGGCCACAGCTAGTGTCAGGTAGCCCTTTCTAAACACCTCTGCCACCAGGTTCTGATTACTGCTCTCTCCCCCTACCCCTTTATAGTCATGCCTTCTTGCTGTCACCAGCCTGTGGGTACTGCACGATTCCTTGTGGTTTCTCTCCATCTTCCCACATCTTTTAATTTTTATTTATTTATTTTTTGGCCACACTGTGCCACTTGTGGGATCTTAGTTCCCCAACCAGGGATTGAACCCAGGCCCTCGGCAGTGAAATCTCGGAGTCCTAACCACTGGACAGCAAGGGAATTCCCTTCCCACATCTTTTAAAATACTTCCTCTGTGCTATTCTCTTCAAATGAGGTGTGCCATTTTCTGCTGGAACCTTGACTGATACAACAACTTAAGAGATTCTACAGTTGAGGAGATAGGCACAGAGAAGTTAAGTAATTTGCCCAAGGCCTCAAAGGGAGGAAATAATACTTGTAGAATATGTCACAATTATTTATATATCTATCTTAAAATAACTTGTACTGTTTTTATTACAAAAGATAAAATATACAATACAAACAAGTAAAATAAAGAGAGAAAATACTCATATTTCTGCCCATCTATTCCATCCATTATTTATTTAATAAGATTCCCACATTTTTATCTCTAGCTGAACTCCTACTGCTTTAGAATACAGACTAAGGATCTCACTTTGGCCCAGCTGATCTCAGCAGCTTTGCCTCCCGCGCTTGTCCCCTTGCCATAGCTCCATGGGTTGCCTTTCAGCTACTCCAATGAACAAAGTTTCTTTCTACCACAGGGCCTCCATCCACACTGTTCTCTCTTTCTAGGACATTTTTACATACCCCCCCTCCCAAAGTTAACTTCCAGAATGGTCTAGACGCCCGAACACTTTATCACTATGGACCTTTCCAAAATAATATTTATCAGAGTTTGAATTGACACACCAAGGGTTGCCTTTCAGCTACTCCAATGAACTATGTTTCTTTCTACCACAGGGCCTCCATCCACACTGTTCTCTCTTTCTAGGACATTTTTACATACCCCCCCTCCCAAAGTTAACTTCCAGAATGGTCTAGACGCCCGAACACTTTATCACTATGGACCTTTCCAAAATAATATTTATCAGAGTTTGAATTGACACACCAAGCATGTGGTTTATTTCCTCTGCAGCTCCTCTAGTAGGCTGTATGTCACTGAAGGTCTCCAGCTGTCTTGTGTCACATGTGTATCCCAAGTACCGTGCCCTGTGCCTAGCACGTAGTATGAAATCAAATATTTGAATGAAAATAAAGCAATGGGACAAATGAGAAAGTTGGACAGAATCACATTAGAAAGGGCTGAATTCTTTATTATTTCCTCTTTCTTTGCTTCAAAGTCTAAGACTATTTAGTCATAAGTCTCAACCCCTTTGCTAGAAAGTAAAAGCTATTAAAACTGTATAAAGAAAAAACCAAATCTGTATTTCTTTACAGTTTCTTCAACAAGATACTATCTGATACAAATGGAGGGGGGAGGTGGGCAGGTGAGCAAGAGAAATGTTTGTAAGTGGGAATGGATACTAGTTAACTTCCTAGAGTTCTCAACACTTACTCTGAATTCATGTGAAAATTATGTCTTTTTGAGGGCTCTAGTGATGACAAATTCAGCTCTAGGAGGATAAGGTGGAAATTTAAGGAAGGGATAAAACTAGCAAGACAAGAGCCTGACTGCACAATAAAATATATGCACTAAATAGTCCTCTTTTCAGTAGGATGGGGAAACACGTGTTAATTTGGTTCTGCACCTTAGTCATCCATTGACCTTCGCTTTTAAACTGCAGGTCCCACTTAGTCTGTGATAGCTGAGTTCTTAATTTTCTCGCCTACTTGCTTCGATTTTGGTTAAGAACTTCAGCTTGAAAAACCCCATTGAGAACCAATAACTGCAAAGTCTCCCCCTGGGGGTAGTTCCCACCCCAACCCCCTCCCGAGAGAGGGAGTGCGACTGCGCAGACCTTACAGGCTCCTGGTGACGTCATAAAAGAGCCAAACCAGGTGGGGGGGGCGGCCCTGCGACCACTTCTAGATCCGCTTCCTTCAGTACCCGCTTCCCTGAGCCCACCCCCTACCCCCCTCAGTCCTCTCCTTTTAGTTAAAGCGTAAAAATAAAATCACCAGGTTGAAACCCTCATGTGGCCACGCCCACACTCTCGCCAGGCCACACCCCCTATTTCGGTGGCGTAGCCAGGCCACACCTGGCGGGAGGGTTCCCCGTGCGCGCGCGCGCGCCGCGTACAGGCGGGGAAAGTGGAGCCAGGCCGCTTCAGCGCCTCGTCTCCCCACCCCGCAGTGGGCCCAGCTCTCGGGGCGGGTCTCCGAGGGTGCGGATCCAGGCCAGCTTGGGCGGGAGAGACGCGCGCCCGTGAGGGAGGGGCGGAGGAGAGCAGAACATAGCCCCCCCAGGCCTGCCCCCCGCGCGCGCTCCAGAACAATGAGCGCACACAACTCAGCGGCCTCCTTCAGCTGCGGCGGAGGTGGCGGCGGCGAGAGCGGGCGCGAGGCATAGAGCGCTCCCAGAGTCGGGGACCCCGCTGCGCAGATCTCGAACCCGGCCTCCGCCTTGTGCGCGGCCTCGTCCTCTACGCCCATGTGGAGCATCCATTCAGAGTGGCGGACCGTCTCCCGTCAGTTTTCCAAAGCCCTGTCGAACGCGTCCGCAGCGGACGCGGGGTGCTCCCGGAGACACAGCGCGCCCTCCCAACTCAGCCATGCTCCTGGCCTAAGAACTGACACAGACACCAAGGTTGGCCTCTGGGGCTTTGGCGCCCGCCTCCAGACCGACCGGATCCCTACGCCTGCGACCCGCTCGACCACCTCGGACGGAGCCGCCCCAGCCTCTAACTCGGACACCAGCAACCCCCGGGCATCTATACAAGGATCTGTCCCGCCCTCAGTATCCCCCCGATTGTCCCGACGTCGGTCCGCCCCACCCTCAGTACCCGACTCCACCCGGGTATCAATACCAGGAACTTCTACAACCAAGAACTCCCTCCAAGGGTCGGTACAAGAATCCATCTCGCCCTCGATGCCCAGCTTCCTCAAAATATGGGTACCAGCACCTCTACAACCCAGTAGCACTCCCCAAGTGTCACAACTTGGGTTCACCCCGCCCTCAGTATCCGGCTTCCCCTGGGGTTCGGTACGAGGACCTCCTACACCCAGTAGCTCCCCCCAACTGTCAGTACAAGAGTCCAGCCAGGTCTCCATGCCCGACTACCCCCGGCTATCTGCACCAAGATCTGCCCCGCTCTTGGACTCTTCCCGAGAATGGGTACAAGGGTCTGCCCCGACCTCGGTTCTCAGCCCCCGCCCCCGAGAGGTCGGTACGAGGATCTATCCCACTTTCGGACTCCTCCCGAGTGTCAACACAAGAGTCCACCCAGCTCTCAGAGCTAGGTTACCCCCGAACATCGGTGGAAGAATCGGCTCCGCCCCCGGGGTCCCCGGGAGTACCAGTACCAGGGTCCGCTCCGCCCTCAGCACCGGGCTCCGCCCGGGTATCGGTGGAGGAATCGGCTCCGCCCTCGGGCTCCCCCCGAGAGTCGGTAGAAAAGTCCGCTCCGCCCTTGGCCGGCCCCACTCCTCTACCCACGACCCGGGAGAGCCTCGACCAGAGCATGGAGAGTCAGGAGAAGGCGAATAGAGCGGGACGCATGTTCGACGTAGTCGTGATAGGAGGCGGCATCTCAGGTCAGTGTGGACCGTAGCGCTAGCCTGAGCGACCCTGGCCGGTCTGGGGTGAGGGACTTGCAGCCGCAAGGTGGCGTTTGGTGGGGGTCTCCCTTGTGCATGCGAGAGTGCAACAGTGGCCGGGCCCCGGATTCTGCGAGGAGGGGGGTGGGGTTGAGCTGGGTTTGCTGGTGGTGTGAACTGGGGGAGGCAGGCACAATAATTTTACTACTACTATGAAATACTAACATTTAATTAGCTCTTGCCGTGCAGTTATATTTAGCAGTTTACGTGGATTTTCTCAATCCTCAGCTGTCCTGTAAGGTGGGTACTTTATTCGTCCCTATTTTACAAAACCTAGAAACGGAGGTAACTCTGCAGATGTCAAATCACCTAACCGGGGAAGTGGCGATGATTTTCTCCCATTTAAGACCCTCACTCCTAATTCCTGAGGTAGCTGCTTTGCCTTACTGATTTCACGCCCTTTGCCCTAAACAGAACATCAGTATACGGATTTTGGTAGTATTGAGTGTTATTTCAGTCCTGCTCTTCTCAAAGCGCTTTTCCTTAGAAAATTTGGTAACTGGAGAGGAAGGAGGAAGAATCTTTTAGGGAAAGGTTTTTTTTTTTTTTTAAAAAAAAAGGTGGGGGCGGGGGGAGAGAGGTGGGCTCTTAGTTTTAACCTACTCCAGCCGTTTCTTTTAGAACTTGCAGAAAGTGTAGGGCATTTATTATCCAAAGGGAATCTCTCTGTGAAGCAGGGGCTGAGGGCAGATAAGGGAATGTCCTGTTTGTGTCTTTCCCCACTGCCTGAATCTTGCCCTGTGATGAGACAGCTGGCAAGCCTGGGTTCCTCTGGTCCTGGCTTGGGTTTGTAGCTGACCAGCTGAGTGATGCATAAGGCTTTCCCATATCTTCCTGGAAACCTCATCATGATTGATATATTAAATTTGTCACTTATGTTGTCATAATTGGTAAAATGTCTGAAATTTAGGAATTGTGTTTCAGCTCTAGCTAGAGTCCCACGCTAGTCTGTCCACAACTTGGGAGAATGTTAATCATTTCTGAAATATACCTGCAGGATCTAATTTAGAAAGAGGGAAAAATAAGGTGGGATGGAGTAAGTAGAGTGCCCCAAAGTAGCCATTTTTATGTATAATCCTTTTGAGGAGACTCTTTTGGGTGAAGATAGCTTTTGACTTGGCCTGTTTCGGATAACAGTCTTAATCACCAGAGAAGAGATTGGCATGAGCTGTTGCTTTGACAACTCCAGCCAGTGCCAATAAAAACATGCATGTATGTTGGAGCATCAGGAAAGCAGATCCTGGTGGACAGTACGGAAAAGAAGTACTTCTCTTGTTTCCCTTCATTCATTTATTAGCTTATTTATTCATTCAACAAACACTTGTTGACTGCCTGCAATGAAGTGGACTGGTGTTTCTAAAAGCCTAGTTCTTGTATGTGAGCCTCCTAGAAGCAATGTGATTGTTCATCACTGGAAAATAAATATGATGACAATGTGTTGCGTAAATTGATTAGGAGTTCTGTCTCTATTCCCATCTCTATACCATTCATATTTCACAATTCAGGGTTCTTTCTGGGATTTTATTCTTGTCTTTTTCTTGTTCTGTGTTCCAGTATTCCTTAAGGAGCATTTTGTCTGTTACTTTTTCTCTGCCTGATGACTGGCTCTCTCTCCCTTTCCACGCTTCACTCCAAGTAGTTGGTCGTGAGCAGAATTGGATTTACCATGTAGCTGATCATGCTAATGCTCTATGGCCTTACAACTGCAGGTCCCTTCTGGTTCTCATTCTAAATAAATAACCAGTTTCATGCTGAATCTTGTATTTTCTTTTTGCATTCTTTTCTTTTTTTTCTTGAAGAGGGCACCCAAATTTTATAAGCTTCAGCCTCCTCAAAACCTGGATCTTTCCGTGGTCACTATTAATTATTAATTTGTTCATTTCCACTTGGGGGAAGAAGAGAGCATTTCTTGCACAGTAGTTCACACTCCTATTCCAGAACCCAACTTCCACTTCATCAGTGACAGTGGAACAGGCACTGGGATTCCTTTAATATCATCTCTTATCGGTCAGATTTGATTTTAACACCCAAACTGACCAGAAACATTGCTTCCTGGCTGTGGTGTCTTGCCAGATGGTTCACAACTAAAATGAAAGTAGATGCAAGTCTGGCTTAGGATAAACCCTGCACACAGACTGGGTGTTTCACGAGCAGGTGAGAGGCATTACTTCCCAAGGGTTCTCGAGCTCAGAAACACCTCATCTTTGTGTGTGCTTAGCAGTATCCCATGAATTACTTAATAGTCCCCATACCAGTTTTAAATGCTTTTGGATATTTCTTCTGTCAGGACTGGCACATTTTAATATGTTACCCACATACTTATAATATATGGCCAATACTTTGCATATGCAGTGTTATTCCTATTATATAACAAAATAGCTCCCAGAAGCATACAAATCCTCAATTCCTCAAAAGCAGTCCATATGAACAGAATTATCTTTCATTTCTTCATACCTATCTCTGCACAAAGAATAGCAGCATCTTAATATATCTCCCTTTTGTCATTAAAAATCATGGAACAGCATGTCTTACAGCCACAAAATCCCTTTTTCCTCCCACTCACCAATTAAGTAATTTTATGTACTCTATTAGTAATTGAGAAGGGAAGCCCCCACCCCGCACTCATTTGTAAGTAGTATAATGGTAACTTCAACATGCTCTGGCCCTTGTCCATCATCTATCACCAAGTCCTTTTTGAAACTTCTTTCATGCCTTCTGTGACACTATTGGATCCTGAATTTTTATCCCACACTGTTTGCTCCTTTTCTGTTCCTTTCATTGTGCCCATATTCTTGCGACCTTCTACTTTTGAAACGGCCTCGAGGTTCAGCTATTCATCACTTTGGGGCTCTTACGCACTCCCTCTCTTTTTCATTCTAGGGCCTCACCTTTCCCTTTATCTATAGGAAGCTCTTAAGTTTCTAGTTTGAATCCTTTACTTTCTCCCAACTCCTGTCCCATAGCTTATCTGCTCTTGGGTATTTCACACTTGATTGTCTTATTCTTACTTCATATTCAACATGTTCAAAAGCCTCCTTACCCTCCAACCTAGCTTCTCTTCCTCACTTCCTTGACTCTGTTCTTGGTACCACCATCCTTTCCATCATTTTTGACGCATCCTTCTGTTTTATCTCTTACACCCAGTCAACAGATCCTTCTAACTCCTCCTTTGGGCTGTTTCCTCTCTTGTGTGTCCCCCATCCCCCGGACAGAACCTTAACCCCTTCAACTCACCAGGTTATGACCATCTTCCCAGTGGCCACACTTTGGGCTCTCCCTTCATGTCCATCCCAGACTTGATTTTTTTAAAACACTTCTTTCATCACCTTGTTCTGCTCAGGATGTTCAATAGTATATTGCCAGCCTTTCAAGCTCCACCCACCCCTCCACATATCTAGTCCCACCTTGTTGGAGCAGTAGCATTTCCCACCATCCCTAACATAGCTTTAGTCACACTGCTCTTTTGTCTCCAGTGCTACACCATGTTTATTTTGTCCCTCCATTCCTTCCCTGTTTTTGTTTTTTTCCTAACACGGAAGTGCTTCTCTCTGAACATTTACATCCTATCCGTTCTTCAATACCCAATTAACGCTCTTTTCCTTGATTGTTCTGGTTCTCTGGATTTTTCTCTCCTCTTGTGGAGCTTGTAATCTATATCTGACCATTTGAACTTATTTTATGTTCTCTTTCTTGATGTTATTTTAAATATAGCAGTTGAGTCACTGACTTTACATGCTACTTCTTACTCATAAGCTGACACAGATACGACAAGTGACAGAAACCCAGTGGTATAAGATTTTAAAATCTGCTCCTAACTGAGAATTTCTGAATTAGCTGTCTTTAAGGAGAGAGAATAAAAGGAAAAGAGGGGTGGAAAACGCCCACCTCCGGGGGACAGTGCATACTTCAGAGTCTTTGGGCCAAAGGAGTTTTTAAAAGACAGTGTAGTCCAATCACGTAAGATTTTAATCCTCTCGACGGCATCTCCTTAGTAATTATCTGGCTGTAGCTTTGAACACATCTAGGGAAAGGGAATTCTGTACCCCTCAAAGCAGCTCATTATGGGTAGGGGTGGCCCTGGGGCCTGGACTCGTTCAAGCATTTTGGGAGCCTCTACCGTATGCCAGGCAGTAGCTAGAAGAGGTATATAATGAGGAGTAAGAAGTGTCCTTGCCCATAAGGTGCCCCATCCTCTTGCAAGAAGTAATCAAGTGAGAAAATAATTGACATGCATAGAATGAGAGAAATATTAATATTATGAATCTGAAGAAAATGCCAGGACCCTGAGAGATAAGTATGATTTTAACAGGTAGAGATAAGAGGATGGAAAAAAGACACACCAAACAAGAGAGTATGGATGAGCACAGATACGGAGTCAGGAGGCCCTAAGCCATACATGAGTAGTGTTTAACTTAAACCCATGACAAGAGTTCTACTGGAGGAAAACAGTTGCCTACTGTGCCTCTAGCGATGTGATCCTGGTAGTTGCTGAGATTACCCCAGTGTGCTACATCTGCCCCACATTTAGCCAGGGCACAGTGAAAACGCTTTCATCATAACACCGGATAGTCCTGGGTGATTAGAATTTTTCCATGTTTTTTTGAAATTAAATTCCAAGTGTCTTGGAGAGAGAGCTTTTTCCAAATAGTGACTAAGCAATAGAACCTCCCTATATTTGTATCCACGAGCTGAGCTCCACTAAAAGAACTGAGAGCACAGCCGCCCGGAACACTGTGCTGTGTAAGAGCAGCTGGGATGGAATCTTTCTCATCATCGGAGACAGAAAAGCCATTTCGCAAGAAGACTGACTAATGTTCTGAATCCTGCCAGTGAGTCCACAACATACCCCAGTTTCCCTTTTTGCTGAAATACGTCACCCTGAAGAATCATTTCTGCTAGGAGTGATTTAGGCATTTTAACTCAGAACTTGGCAACACATACCGTACAGTTTTGTAGTGACTAAGGAAAGCTTACATTAAAAAATATGCCACTTAGTTTCAGTGCCTTGGTTATTTAGGTACTCTGAGGTTCACTGCCAGCTAAGCATGAATTTTCTGCCTTTCAGAACACTTCTTGGCCCTAATTTTGTTTTCTCAAACATAGGCGAGGGGGGCTTCCCTGGTGGCGCAGTGGTTGAGAGTCTGCCTGCCGATGCAGGGGACACGGGTTCGTGCCCCGGTCTGGGAGGATCCCACATGCCGCGGAGCAGCTGGGCCCGTGAGCCATGGCCGCTGAGCCTGCGCGTCCGGAGCCTGTGCTCCGCAACGGGAGAGGCCACAACAGTGAGAGGCCCGCGTACCAAAAAAAAAAGCGAGGATTCTTTTACTTTATTAACTTTTAATGTTGAAGAAAGAATACAAGAATTACATTTATTTGGGTTCTGATTCTTTGATATCTTCATAGTTGAATGAGCTCTGGGGTTTATCTGACATTTAATGGGCAGTTTTAGCATTTGGCCAATACTAATTGATATGAATCTATACATAATACTCAGCTAATGTGAAAAATATATTTAACAATAGATCTAGGGACTTCTCTGGCAGTCCAGCAGTTAAGACTCCATGCTTCCACTGCAGGGGGCATGGGTTCTATCCCTGGTCAGGGAACTAAGATCCCGCAGGCCACGTGGTGCAGCCCAAAAAGGTAAACAAAACAAAACCCAATAGATCTAAGTATAGTATAATTGTATAAATATAGTATAACTATAGTATAATTGGATCATAGAGACCAATAATTAAGAAAAGGAAATGTGGGAGTCTGTTATTGGCAAATATTGGGTCATACGATCTTTGTACAGGTGTGACATACACATATTTTACATATGATAAATCTTGCCAGTATTTGGTTGCAGGTATGTGCAAAAAGACTAAGGTAATATTGTAGTTTCATGTCACATACAGGGGTTTGCAAGAGTGTAGACATCCAATGAGCACTGGTTTGAAGACTACATTTGCATGTATGAGATAGATTTCATAGTGGCAGTTACTTTTCATTTTAAATTTGAGTGATTAGAACTGCACAAAATGAATCAAAAGACGTCAGTTACATTTTTAAATGTTGTAAGTGTTTGAGACAAGTTGATTGTTAGGACTTCTTTCTCCTTTTATTTGAAATATGTTTTACAGCTTTACCAGCAATTTGTGTTCTCCTTTGGATAATCTGTTCTTTATTATGTTGTCATCTAGTCTTATGAATTAAGGCAGCTTCAAATCTTTGAACCACAGTTCTGTCAGCTGTAAAATTAGAGGTTGGATTAAGTTATGTATGATATATCTTCCAGTATCTTTTTCAGCATAGCTGGCTTCCTAAAGGTCTATGTCTTCAGCTTTCTCTTTTGGACCCTCTCCCCAACACTTTTTCCTTCCATGTTGCATTCTGGAAATGGTTTTCATCATCCATCATACTGACATCCTACACTAACTTAAATCAGGATCTGGGTCTGCCTTACAGGTGCTCATTCACACCTTTTCCATGGCTCCTCTGAGCCTTAGTTTAAAAGCCCTTTTCTAGTTGTTGCCAGGCCAAAGGAAAGAAATCCCACTTTACAGCAATATTCAGTTGATTTATTAGGTAAGACTGTCAATAAGAACATAAAAACCAGGTGATAAGCTTTGAGAGTTGAGTTAATTACATATTCACCATGTTCAAGGGTCACAGAATTGCAGCCTGTAATAGCTCAAAGGGACCAAAACGGAGGCTCAGGAGGGTCAAATGAATTACCAAATGCCACAGTATTCTTAGTGGCATAACTTGACCTTGGAATATACCCCACCTCACTTAGGCTTGCTTTATAGGCTCATTCACAGAACTGCAGTAAACTTTTATTATTGTTTTACTTTGAGGCTTGATGCTCTAAAAACTAGTGGCTGTTGTTTCACAGTAATTCATATTTTAGACTATATTACATCACATGTTACTGCTTCATGAACATTTTTTTTTTTTTTTGGCCGCCCGGCTTGCGGAACCTTAGTTCCCCAACTAGGGATTGAACCTGTGACCCTGCAGTGGAAGCACGGAGTCCTAACCACTGGACCACCAGGAAATTCCCCTGTTTCATGAACATTTAAATTTAAAAATATTAGGCACCCTATTAGGATGGATGACTTTTATATGAAGAATTTATTTCCTTTTTGAAAAGTCCATTCCTGGTGGCTTTAGGACAATGTATAGCAATTATTTGAATAGTTTAGATCAGTGGTTCTTAACCTTTTGGAGCAAATGTCCCTTTGAATATCTGATGAAAGCTATTGGACCTTTTCACCAAAAATAAAAGCATATTTTTATGCATAGACTTTTTTTCCCCTGCACCAGGCCAACATCTGATATTCTGGAAACCTCTTCATTGTCACTGTCCCTATAATGTAAAGATTTGGGGCTGATACTGAGACTCACAGAGTGGTGAAAAATAAGAAAAATAAGAATTCAAAGGATTTATTAGGTCATTAGACAGTTACCAGTAATGAATATGTAAATAGACAATAATAAAAACAGTCAAGACATCTAGACTGAAAAATAAGGCACCTCCATTTCCTACCTTAAGACCATGATAAATATAACAGTGAACCTGCCATGTTTTGAAAAGAAAGAATTTGGGGAGACAATATTGGTGAAGAAAATGGAAGGCTGTGGTGGTTGATGTGAGTTTTAAATAGTTTTCTAAGATTGGTGTTTACGGATTTTACGTATTGAATTGAAGCCATCGATATTAAATATACATTTCAATTTAATATGCATTTGTAATTACTTTATAAAGGACATTGGTCATTTAAGGCATCTGACAAAATTCAGACCCAAATGGAGGAGTTAAGTTCTCTTAATTTATGTTAGTCTATTTGTCTTTCCAGTGACCGTGTGAGGCATGGGACCCCTCTATGTAGCAGGGGTTACAACCATGAACCTGAAGTGCCCTTGGTGTTTGAGGTTGGTTCAGGGCTTCAGTGGTGGCACAAAAAGGGAGAAGGAAATGACAGACAGGAAAGGGTTTCATGGAGAAAATAATGCTTGACAGAAGTGCTGTGGATTTTGGATAAATTCTGAAATGTAACAAGGATGACCTTTCAGGTGACTTTTTTTTTTTTCAGATTAAATGAGTTAGCTGTGGGCTGTGGCTTAAGTGAAAGACCATTTTCTTGCATGTCTGCATATATTCTTCATTCATTCATTTATTTATTCATTCAATAAATATTGATCGAGCACTCACTATGTGATTTGAGCAAAATTTATGGGTTTTTCTTTTTTCCTTCTTTGGGAACATTGCTTCTAAAACTTTAGTATGAACTGTTGTTTGACTGTACATTTTATTTTCCTCGGAGTATTCAGTCCAAGAGTCCAAATGTGCAGTTATGTAAGAATTCTGTTGGTCAGAGATCACTTAACTGAATAATAGAAAATTAACTTAAAGTATTTAATATGTGATGTACACTGTACACATTCATAGGTGGTGATGAACGTCAAAGTTGAAGAAAAATACCACTTTAAGAAATAAACAGGAAGAACTAGGAGAGCCAGCAGAACATAAGCCATAGCTACACTAAAGCTTTGCTTCAACACTTAGTTTGTGCTCTGGGCGTTGTTCACTTGGGACTCTGCCCAGGTGAGTTTATTACTGTAAATATTTGACAGTATTTTAAGAGCCGAAACCAGCTTTCCCAAAGTGTATTTTTTGAGATGTAATTTTTTTTTAAGGCAAAAGGTGGAGAAATGCTAAGTTAAACGAATCTCTTCACTGCAGGACTTATCAGAGCCTTTAATATGCCAGTGTGCACCATACACTTCCCAGAAGGAGAAACAGCATATGTCCCAACTTCCATGAACATTGATACTTTTCCCCAGAGCATCTTGAGGACTAGTATTCCATAAAACATTTTGGAAATACACTTGGTGTATTTTCAGTTTCAGTGAAAGAATGGGGCAAATAATGAATTAACGAGTAATTGCATTCCCTAAGTCGTGTGAGATCCATTTATCTAAAGTGAAGATGAATGCTGAACAATAATCAAATAAATTAGAACTGTCTAGACAACAAGTCTGTTGAATTCAGGGCAAATTGAAGTTAATTGTTAGCTTTTATCTATTTATCATTTGAGACAGTTCTGTCTTTTTAGCTTATCAGAGGGATCAGAAGATTTGGCATTTTCAAAAGCAGGTAATTATTTGTCTGAAAGGAAGCACAAAATACAGATGGATATAGATATAGGTAGGTAGATAGATAGATGATAGATAATAAGAATGGCTGTATTGTATGTATGTATGTATCGGGGACAAGTTTGTGTGCACATTGATATTCTCCATTCTCTTTTGCTAAAAAAAGCGTAATACTGGTTCAAAGACCAGAAAATGTACTAGTAGTATTAAGAATCTGCGAATTTACTTGGGCATAAAGGTTTAAATGACCAGACACCCTGTCCTTGTCAGTCTTTCTTAGCTACTTGAGATAAATATAATCTAAGTAGCATTAGAAACTTCCCCATTGCCCTCATCCAGGTGAGCATGGTTTTCTTTTCTTGGTATGTGGTTCCTCTGTTCATTGCAATGAGTGTTTGAGCACCTGCAACACGGTAGGCTCTATTCTAGGGATGCAAAGGTGTCTAACACATATAACACACTACTTAAGAGGCAGATCTCTGGGCAAGAGGTCATGTTGCCTTGGACAAGGGCAAAAGGCCACAATGGTTTGGACAAGAGTGGCTAAGACTGCAGTGGTTGGAAGCAGCAGATGTATATAGAGTGCCAGGTGGTGATGTGTGCTAAGAAGAAAAATACAGCAGCTTGTGACAGATGACTATATCACTTGTCCGTATTGAAAGTGGGGTCACTGGACATTTTTCATGAGGAATATGCTACATTTCAAGGTTTGTTCTAATCATTTGTTGTAGAAGGAAAATCAGTAATTGAACTGGAAAGGGTAGCACGAGTCAAATGGACAAATTTCTCTTTTTTCGTAATGTGAGTGTACTTGAAGAAGTAAAGGAAAGAGCCCTTGGTGAGGTAGAGAAGGCAGGGGTACACATTTATAGCCCAGGAAGCAAAGGACCATTTCCTCAAAGACTTTGTTGCTGATATTAATTCCTTCTCCAGGTGTGCTGTGTGGCTTAAATCGTTTCCTATCCCATTTCTGTGGGGATGTAACCATCTCAGGACATTGGAAGCACTGCAGAATCTGTGGAAACAGTTTCCATGGGCAGTGGCTTTAAGAAGCTGGAGCTTGGTTTGAGGTTGCCATGGCAACAGCACTGCTGGCTGGATACATCATCTCACCCAGGCTCTCCTGATCTAATAACCAGGATTAACAATTGCCTGAACTCTCATATGAGGTGTGCTTTTAGCAGACTTGGTGTTTTTTTTTTTTTAAGCCTCTCTAATAAATCCATTGACCTATTTTATGTTGGTTTCTCTAAAACCCAAATGGTTGAAGAGAGAGAAACCAGAAGAGGAATTATATTGTTGGGTTTTTTTAAATAAATTTATTTATTTTATTTATTTATTTTTGGCTGCATTAGGTCTTCGTTGCTGGGTGCGGGCTTTCTCTAGTTGCAGAGAGCGGGGGCTACTCTTCGTTGCAGTGCGCGGGCTTGTCATCGTGGTGGCTTCTCTTGTTGCGGAGCACAGGCTCTAGGCGCGGGTTTCAGTAGTTGTGGCTCGCGGTATCTGGAGCGCAGGCTCAGTAGTTGTGGCGCACGGGATTAGTTGCTCCGCGGCACGTGGGATCTTCCCGGACCAGGGCTCGAACCCGTGTCCCCTGCACAGGCAAGCGGATTCTTAACCACTGCACCACCAGGGAAGCCCATATTGTTTTGTTTTGTTTTGTTTTTTTGCGGTACGCGGGCCTCTCACTGTTGTGGCCTCTCCTGTTGCGGAGCACAGGCTCTGGACGCGCAGGCTCAGCGGCCATGGCTCACAGGCCCAGCTGCTCCGCGGCATGCGGGATCTTCCCGGACCGGAGCACGAACCCGTGTCCCCTGCATCGGCAGGCGGACTCACAACCACTGCGCCACCAGGGAAGCCCATGTTTTAAACTCATTATCCCTATTTAAAATACTTAATTGCAAAGTGATTAAAGTTTCTCTTGTGCCATAATCTGCTATTTTCCCTTTTTCAGGTTTTTGCATTTTGAAAGTGATCAGATCCTTATGTACATAATAGGGCTTTAACAAACTCTGTGCATTTAGCTTCTCCAGGCTCTCTACTGTCACAGAAAACCACAGGACATTTGGGAGTTTGGGGTTCTTTTCCTCCTAATGGGCTCAGTTTGCCATGATTTGGGAGAGGAAGAGCTCTTGGTGCAGGGGCAGGGATATTTTGCCTGTGCCCGCTTAGACCTCTTCCTTCAAACACACCCATGGGAGATTCACAGGCTAGACACTAGGACACTTGAGAGTCTAGGACACCAATGAATCTCATACACTTGCCGATCTAATAGACTCTCTCCCAGACTTGAGACTTGACCTGAGGCCAGGAGTCTATAGGTCTGACAGTGTGTGTTGGAGCCAGCTTCTACTGTCATGAAAGGACTGATCCTGATTGAACACTTCTCTTCCCAGTTTCACGGTCAATGATATCACATTGGTAGTAATCACACTGGTGATTTTGAATCAGCCATGTGGAGAGTGTATATACACCATGGAAACCCAAATGCTGCAAATCAGGAGTCCCCTCCATCCCCTGAGGCCAGGGATGGTTGTTAACCATTTACCAGCAAGCCCCTGTGCTAAACCCTTTCCCTGTCTTGGAGGTGGGGAGGGGTGCCAAGAGAGGTGGGTGGGAAGCAGGCTTCTTCTATTGTCCTAGATTCTATGTGTCCATTAAATGATAGAAAATGAATGACAGGAGGAGCTGTAATGCACAATGCTCTCAGCTTTGGCTAATCTATATTTCTTTGGAACAAGATGAAATAGGTTTAATATGAGATTTTCTCTTTTCATAACAAATATTTGATTTGAAAGTAAAAAAATATTTGATTTTAAAATCTGTTTTTTAGTAGCTACATTGTATTTGGTGACTTACCTTCAGACTTAAAAACCTTTTCTTAAAAAAACAAAACAAAACAAAAAAAACCTTTTCTTTTCTAACAGTTTTATCCCATTTACCAAAAAAAAAGACAGGCTTTTATTTATTTATTTTGAAGTTTATGTCAAAAGCCCTTAAACTAATCTGTGGAGTTGACATACGATTTTTTTTCTATAAGTGATTACTGAATTTTGTAGTGAGGGGAGGGTAGGATGCACAGTGATACACAGAATAATAACAAAAAAGAATTAAGGAATATAATTCAAGATGCCTGATTCAAGATGTAAGCAGACATTATCTTAGGTTTTTTTTTTTTTCCATTCGAATCAACAGACAGCCACAGTCAATATATTAGAAAAAGCCTTTCTGGACTGCAAGTGTTTGCCTGTGCTTTATTTATGACTTACTGAGTTATTTATTCAAAATTAGTTATTAGTTATTATTCAAAAATAACTTTTTCTAATGGCATCTTGATTGTATTTCCATATTCTGTATTTTCTAGCTTTAAATTACCATGGAGGTTCCTTATCAGAGTCTTCTTCACAATAAACATGCAAACTGAAACAGTACCCCCCCCCCCCAGTTTTTTCAGCATTTAAAAAAATATTTTTCTAAATGACTTAAATCTTCCCCCTTCAAATTCCAAGACCTTTTGGAAACCATTTTTCTGGAATCCCTTTTAAATGTTTTAAACATGTTCCTTATTTCTCAAACTAAGAGCTTAAACTTTCCTTGCCAGGATAGGGCCAATCATTTTCCTGTAATGCAGACCAACCATTTTTTTTTTCAGCTTTTTGTTTGTTTGTTTGTTATTTTGGGAATTTTTTTAACATCTTTATTGGAGTATAATTGCTTTACATGGTGTGTTAGTTTCTGCTGTATAACAAAGTGAATCAGTTATACATATACATATGTCCCCATATCTCTTCCCTCTTGTGTCTCCCTCCCTCCCACCCCTCTAGGGGGTCACAAAGCACCGAGCTGATCTCCCTGTGCTATGCGGCTGCTTCCCACTAGCTATCCGTTTTACATTTGGTAGTGTATATATGTCCATGCCACTCTCTCACTTTGTCCCAGCTTACCCTTCCCCCTCCCCATGTCCTCAAGTCCTTCTCTAAAACGTCTGTGTTTTTACTCCTGTCCTGCCCCTAGGTTCTTCAGAACCATTTTTTTTTTTTTAGAATCCATATATACATATGTTAGCATACAGTATTTGTTTTTCTCTTTCTGACTTACTTCACTCTGTATGACAGACTCTAGGTCCATCCACCTTTTTAATTTTGTTTATATCCTTAAATGCCAAAGTGCGAAACGACCTTTGTCACTGGTGTGCTCATTTGTCCTGGCTCAGCTAGCCCTGCTTCCCTCCCCTCCTTTAGCCTCTGGAGTAGTGTTTATTTACTATTGGCACTGAACCCCACTCACCAAACTTGTTGAGAATTACACACTAGATTCAATTTTATTAAGGCTTCAGCCTTATAAGTGAGGGTGTAAGAAGTAAAAATTTTCACTTGTCAGGAGACTTTGTTGTGGGCATATCAAGCACTTGGTATCCTTATCTGGAATATGGGGTAATGAAATCTATTCTGAAGAATGGTTGTGAGAGGCAACAGGAAGGGCACCTGAAATTGATCTGTAGGATGTAAAGTGCTAAACCAACTGCCAGGCTGCCTCTGGGGGCTGGACAGCTGCAGGTCCCACTGCTGCTGGAATTCAGAGCCACCTCTGCTTCTCTTCAGAAGAGGAGCTACTCGAGTAATTCTAGCAAACCCAAGGGTGTTTTTATCTATCTAATTGGTTTATGGTTAGATTGACTAAGGGGAACTGGGAAGAAATTCAACTTTTTGCATCTTGAGTTTCTCTGCTTTTAAGTACAGAGTGGTGCTTTGAGCCTAAAAATTATTCAAATCTTTTGACCTAGTAATCTCTGTTCTAAGACTTAATCCTACAGAAATAGTCAGACATAACAACAAAGATTTATGCATAAACATGTTTTTCATTACACCTTCATCCTTTTTTTTATGATGGTCAGCAGAAGAAGCCTTTGGCTGTGTCCCAGAAAGCACATTGCACCAAGGTTTGCAGACATTAGTTTGCATTTATTTAAACTGTCACGGGATGCCTTTCTTTGTGAGCAGATTCCAAATATTCGTTGCACACCTAAATCTTGGGTGGATGTCAGCAGTGTAAGGGTACACTGTACTTGAAGGAGTCAAAAATACATACAAACATTAGCAGACAGCAGTGCTGGATATTATGGTTTAGCCTCCCTGCATTTTAGATCTTACAGACCCAAACTCATCCTTGACTCTGGCTATGTATATTTCATACCATTCTGTGTATGAACAAAATACTGTTGTCAGTCTGGCTTCTCTGAGAGCAGACATCAAGACATAACTAGCCATGTAAGAGGTTTATTGTAGGAAAAGCTGGTGAAGAAAGGAGAAAGAGAGCAGGAGGGGGCGAGTTGTTTTAAAAAACAAACAGAAAAACCCAGGGTACTCCTGTATAAATCCTATAATCTAGATTTTGTTGATTGCATCCCAGTGGTATTATTTAACATGTTTTTCTGGCCCCTAAGTATCAGATCTAGAGGCTGGATCACATTAGAATTTAGATTGTTTGCTCCTTCCCTTTCTCCCCACCCTCCCCCCCTCCCTTCCTTCCTTCCTTCCTTCCTTCCTTCTTTGTAACTACTTCATACATGGTGGTATGTGCTTCCATTAAGAGGCAAGTAACATCTGGTTATCTCTTTTTTTTGTCATGTTAGCAGCTGTTGACAATCATTGCACCAGATCTATTAATTCATTAGGGGTTGCAAAATGCTGATGTTCTAATTATTCCTGTCTTCACTTATGAGCTAGCATACTTTTATACAGCGAAACCTCCCTTTGTTAGCTATTTGGTTGCCTTGAGGTTTGGTGCAAATAAGGAGGGTAGAATGAATGCCAAATTGTTTTTTGGGGTTTTTTTGTTCTTTTGCGGTACGCGGGCCTCTCACTGTTGTGGCCTCTCCCGTTGCGGAGCACAGGCTCCGGACGCGCAGGCTCAGCGGCCATGGCTCACGGTCCCAGCCGCTCCGCGGCATGTGGGATCTTCCCGGACCGGGGCACGAACCCGTGTCCCCTGCATTGGCAGGCGGACTCTCAACCACTGCGCCACCAGGGAAGACCCTTTTTTGTTTTTTTAAATGATAAGTTTGTTCCTTAGCATTCTCCAAAGGTGACCAATGAGAGGTTTTGTTTGTTTGTTTAGTATTATTATGAGTGGATTTAAGCCATTGCCTTTGTTATTATTTATTTATTTATTTTTGGCTGCGTTTGCTCTTCCTTGCTGCACGCGGGCTTTCTCTAGTTGCAGCCAGTGGGGGCTACTCTTTGTTGCGGTGCGCGGGATTCTCATTGCGGTGGCTTCTCTTGTTGCGGAGCACGGACTCTAGGCACACGGGCTTCAGTAGCTGTGGCACGCGGGCTCTGTAGTTGTGGCACACAGGCTTAGTTGCTCTGTGACATGTGGGATCTTCCCAGACCAGGGCTCAAACCCGAGTCCCCTGCATTGGTAGGTGGATTCTTAACCACTGTGCCACCAGGGAAGTCCCTGTTATTTTTACTTGATACTCAAATTGTTCCATCTCTAGCCAGTGGGAGTTCACCTAGGTAGGTTTCTGAGCCTCTTTGTCACACTCCTCGTGGTCTCTGTTAGCCTCCTTGCTTTCTGGTGACTTGAGGTTCCAGACCCATCTTGTATATTTCCTGCCCTAAATTTGCCCTTAATTTCATTGTTCTTTCATCTAAATTTCCTGATCTCCAGGCCCAAAACCCTGGATCTCAGTGACAGCAGCCTGATTACTCATTTGCTTTATTCTGCATTATATACATAATGGCCTCAAAATAATAGTTCTAATCCTAGCACCCACAAAATGATTACTGAACAAAATGTTTGCAGCTCTTTTTTGTCTTTAGGATATATACCATTAGAACTGTCAAGTTACTGAGTTTTAAAATCACTAAGAATAGTTCCTCTCCTCAACCACTGGTATACATATTGAGGTATCATTTGTATCATTTTACTAAACTTATCCCTGGTGTCATTCTTATTTCCCTTTCACCCTAATATTCTAACATTTTTTTTTCTCCTTGAAATATGTTTATCTGTGTAGTCTGCTTCGTATTTTTTGTAACAGGAGGATAAAGATAACTAGGTATAAGATAGCATTTGAAGTGCAAAAATGTATTGATAGATTTAAAAATGTGAATACAGACATTTATTTCCTTACTCTGTGAGCTGAGAAGTCCCAGAAGCAATGATAGCCCAGTAGTGATGGGCACACCTAGAACCCAGATCTTGATTTCTAATACTGTTCTCCAATAAAAGGAACCAAGGCTCACTGAAGAAATAGCTGATTGTAGGGCTGGGCAGAGAAAGACAAGAAGAGCCTGGAACATCTCTTAATGCCAGAAAGTAAGGAAGTGCTCAAACACACGCATACACACATAATGATGCAGGCACATCAGAGGGACACAAGAGCTTCCCAGTGACCAAAGCTGAAACAATTTGAGCAACAAAATAAATAACATAGTATTGGACTATAGCCCAAAGTATAAAACAACTATGTATGACTCCATAGGGGTATAAGTCAGTGGTTAAGTAAATAAATAAATGGGAGAGAAGAGGCAAATCTCCTGTGCAGATGAATTTCAAATCATTTATGTCGATACTCCACCCTCAAGGAAGTAGGACATACCTCCCTACTTCTTAAGTGCAGGCTGTACATAGACTTCCTTCCAAAAAGTATAGCATGGAAGGGGAAAAAAAGAATAACTTTACAGTGGAGAAACCTGGCAAACATTACCTCAGCCAGGTGAACAAGATTAACATCAGTGATAAGTCATGTTGATAACATGCACCCTTGATATAATGTTAATCCACAACACTTTCCTCTACTTTTCTGGTATTACTATACTTTTGTTTGCTTGTGTTTTGCCTTTTTTGAGCTGTACTGTGTGGCTTGCAGGATCTTAGTTCCCTGACCAGGGATTGAACCAGGGCCACGGCAGTGAAAGAACCAAGTCCTAACCACTGGACTGCCAGGGGATTCCCTTACTATACTGGGTTTAAAAATCTATCTTCTATGAAGGTTTTTGTTTATGAGTGAAAGCCTGTACTCAGCTTTGAGCCAATAAATAAAGTATGAAACATGGTTCCTGCCTTTGGTAACTTTTAATCTAGTGGGGAAAACATGATATAGCAAGCATGTAATCCAGGTTTAAATGATAGGAGGTCATTATAGGGGGGGTTTAAATTGAGAAAAGCACAGAGATACTGGGGGCTGGTGTAAGCCAGGGGGAATTTCCAGGAAAACATACTTCTGTTTATACAATCAGGATTTCTAGAAGAGTGGCGTGATAAGGGTTGATTTAGGGGTTCAACAAATTCCCTTACATATGATTATCACCAAAACCCCCCAAATATATTTTTTAAATTATTACATTTTTTCAACCAACCTTATGATAGATAATAAAATTAACTTATGATAGATAATGTAATATATGCTAGATTATAAAATTGGTGGCTCAGTTCATCACAGTGTGCTCAGAATTTATTAGATAGCACAGTCAATGAATTGTGTCTGATACCTGCATTTATATTATATGTAGACCTGTTTAAATGTTGAATGTTTCACATATAGGTGTTAATATGTTCCTCGACTTTGTTTTCCTTTTTTTTCCTTTTAGGATTATCTGCCGCCAAACTCTTAGCAGAACATGAAGTTAATGTTTTGGTTTTAGAAGCCCGGGACAGAGTTGGAGGAAGAACATACACAGTGAGGGTAAATGATTTTAATACTTAACGTATAAAATCTCACACAAACTAGAGATGGGGGTCACTGGAAGTCACAGAGCTGGAGGAAATCTCAAGAGTTTATGCAGTTAAGCCGTTGGTCCTCCATAACCCTAAACTACTGCATTAAATAAGTATCTGTTCTTTTCAACAAGCACCCACCAAAGAGTGACAGCTTCTGACCTTCAGTAGCTTACATTCTAGTGAAGAAAACAAACGTGAACAAATAACTTCAATACAGCGTCATCATTTCCATACTAGAGACCTAAATAGAGTATATAGCGTCTCAGGTGAGGTTACGGTTGGGCTGGACTTGAAGTGACTGTACGTTCACCACACACACACACACACACACACACACACACACACACAGACATACACACACAGTATAGGTTCCTTATTTATTTATCCAAGAATACACAACTTAAAAGAAGTGTGACCACAGTAAGCAGAGGCAAATGTAGCATATTTCTGTGTCGATTTTTCCTTAGTCCTTGTTCCCTAAGAGGTGTGCTGCTCCGGTGGGGTCAGCTAGACATAAGGAAGCCCAGTTCTTGCTACATCACTGCCTTTTTATACCTGGGCTTACATCACCGTTTTGGAAAAATGCATGCTAACTGGTGTTTACTACTATTTGAAGAAATGGTTGCAGGATGTTGAAATCTGGAACTGATGAAAGTACACAGGGAAGAAGGTAAGGTAGAAAGGAAGTACGGACAAAGATGGAAGTTTGGGGAACATTAAGATTTAAAGGGGGTGCAGAGGCAGAGGAGCCAGAGAGAAGCAGTGGAGGCTGGGGAGGAAGACCAGATTAGGGCAGTGCCATGAAAATCAGCGGAGGAAAGAGAAGGGGTGATACATCGAATCAGATGCCAGGGGCATTTGACACAGGATGAAGGCTGAGTAGGGGCCCTTGTGTTTGGCATTTAGAAGGTCACTAATGAGCCCCCTTGCTAGAGCACAGAAACAGAGCGCTGAAGGCTGGAGATTGGCAGTAAGGACAAAAACAGACTGTTGAAGTGACTGGAAGGACAGGAAGCCTCTATCTAATTAGGAGATGTGTCAGATTTATAACAGAATGGCTTATGCAGTGATCATAACAATGGGTTAAGCAATACAAACATTCAGTTATTTTACATAAGAAGAAGTCCAGTGGTAGGTAGTCCAGGCTGGGGCCGGGGTTCAGCTTTGTCATAGAATCTTTAGGCTCTTTCTGTCTTTCTGCTCAGCCATTCTTTTCCTGTTGGCTTATTGCCTAATGGTAACCAGATGGCTGCAGCATCTGTCAGCATCAAGTCCTCACTCAAGGCAGGAAAGAGCGTGAAGAGGCGGCCCCAGTCTTATCTGCAACAAAGCCTTTCCTTTACCAGAAGACCCCAGCAGACATTTGCTTTATAGTCTCATTGGCTAGGTTCGGGGCACACAGCTACCCTGAGCTGCTAGGGAGCCTGGGAAAGCAAGTCTTTAACATTTCCAGGCTGCATAATAGAAGCAGGCATGGGAAAGGGGGAATATAAATGGATATGAAATAGCCAACCAACATCTGAACTAGGATATTGTACCAGCCGTTTCAGTCACCCCAAGCCAAGCTCCCCTTCTGTCATTCACTTTCTGCCTTTTTAGATGTACAGGGATGTATCATAAGCCTATTTTTACCTTGCTCAGCTCTAAGAGTACCCTACAGCCTTGCTACTCAAAGTAACCTGTGGGCCAGCAGCCTCGGAATCACCCTGGAACTTGATAGAAATGCAGAATCTCAGGTCCTGTCCCAGACCTGCTGAATCTGACTCTGCATTTTGATAAGATCCGTAGGGGATGCTACAGAAGTGCTGCTCTTTGGTGTATGCTCACTTGCTTTAAATTAATGTGAATCCAGATTAATTGCATTTGGAGAATTTGAGTACCTCCTCAGATGTAGTCCTCTGAGAGGCTATTGGTCTGGGAGTGAGGAGACTGGGATTCTGGCCCCTGTACCGGCCCGACACACTGTCATACCTTGGGTAAGTACTATTAGCACTTTACATGTCACTTTTCTCATCTGGGCAGTGAGATATAATCTAAATGTACTTGAAGCTCCCTCCAACTTCAAGTTCTAATTGAAGGCAATGTGTTGTAGTGCAAAAGAAAGATTGCATATTCTGCCTGTACCAGCTTGTTACATATGATTCTCCTGTCGTTTTCTGAAAAACATTCCTTTATTTTGGAGATAGGTATTAAGTTGTCCCTTTGCCCTACTTTTCTTATCTCTAAAACCTTTTGGTTATTAAATAGGAGCATCCGTCGTGTTACGGATTTTTCAGTTAAGAACAAGTTTCTTTGTACAAGGGAAATGAGAATTCCAACATGCTTATCCCCATCTATGTTATTGTCCCAGGCTGCTTTTTCATGCTACATCATTTATATATGTCAGCACCATACAGGAACTATTGCGTATTAGGCATCATATTAAAATTCCCTTTAGGTATGTGAGAGAGGAACTCTGAAATGCTTAGAAAGTAGGACTTGACATCTATAAGATTTAAAATAAATAGAAGGGAAAAAGGGGGGGCTTTACAAAGCAGGGACAGAAATGGTATTTAATCAGAAACTGAATTTAATATTCTTACAGTTGCTTCTACTAGAATAATCAATTAGGATTTGGGGAGGAGATGCCATAAAAATTACTCTAGATCTTTAAGTATCGAAATGTCAAATTTGATATTGTCATTTGGCAACTGTTCAAATAGATCTTCTATTTGTTCAGAACCTCCCAATTTTTCCTAGTGTGATTCCCCCATAATTCTTCAGGACCAAATTAATTAAGTTGAAATGCCTGCAAGGCTACCACAGGGTTGGTGTTATTTGTTTCCTAATATAGTTGCGTGTTTGTGGCCTCTTCAAAGGCTGAATAATGAGATCAAATGCAAGATCCTAAAGACTGAGGGGCAACATAGCAGAATATGGTATTACAGTTCCAGTATCTTCATGCTGAATCTGGGGCACCTCCTTTCAAATGTTTCGACTTTGTAAAGAAGCATTCTGTAAAACGCCTCATGCTTTTTACTACTTCACTTAGGATTATTTACTTTATAGTGTCTGTGTTCTAAAGACATCTTTTTTGGAAACTCCCAAGAATTCGGTTACTGTCTTTGTTAAATTTTATTGGAATACTGACTTCAGTTTTGTGCTTCCTGTCTTAAAAAGGATGTTGGAGACTAGAGAAGGTTTGGAGCACAACACCAATAGTTAGTAAAAGGGAAAGTTAGGATTATATGAGGGACAGATGAAAGAAGTCAAAGGAACAGATCACTTCTGGTATTATGGCAGAGTGGAAGCCTGATTGACTCTCCCTCTTAAAATGCTGAATAAAATATACTGTGCTACCCTGAAGTTAGAAGTTTGCAGATCTCCTGGACGTTGAACAGACATCTCAAACTTCACACATCCAAACTGAGTTTCTTTTCTTCTTCATCAAGAACACTATTCTAGGGACTTCCCTGGTGGTCCAGTGGTTAAGACTCTGCACTTCCACTGCAGGGGGCACGGGTTCGATCCCTGGTCGGGGAACTAAGATCCCGCATGTCGTGTGGCATGGCCTAAATAAATAAATAAATAAAATAAAAATTAAAAGCTTATCCCCAGCACAAGAAACCATGAACAAAATGAAAGGCAGCCAACCAGTATGGTAGATAATATTTGGAAACCATCTATCTGATAAGGGGTTAATAACAAATTATAAGGAACTCATACAACTCAATAGCAAAATAAAACAAAAGAAACAGGGGCTTCCCTGGTGGCGCAGTGGTTAAGAATCTGCCTGCCAATGCAGGGAGCATGGGTTCGAGCCCTGGCCCAGGAAGATCCCACATGCCGCGCAGAGCAACTATGCCTGTGTGCCACAACTACTGAGCCTGCGCTCTAGAGCCCACGAGCCACAACTACTGAGCCTGCGTGCCTAGAGCCTGTGTTCTGCAACAAGAGAAGCCACCACAGTGAGAAGCCCACGCACCACAACGAAGAGTAGCCCCCTCCCGCCGCAACTAGAGAAAGCCCGTGTGCAGCAAAGAAGACCCAACACAGCCAAAAATAAACAAATAAATTTATATTTAAAAAAAGAAACAAACAAATCCAATAAACTGATTAAAAAAAAAAAAAAGAACACTATTCCAGCAGCCTTCCCGGTAAAGGAGGATGGCAACTCCCAAAAAAACTCGGAGTCATGCTCAACACTGTGAGACCCCACATTCATTCTGTCAGGAAATTCTTTTGGCTCTGCCTTCAAAATATACCCAGAATTCAACCCTTCCCTCCACTTCCGTGGTGCCCAGCTGTGGGAGCCACCATGATCTCTAGGGCAGATTATTGCAGTAGCCTCTTAAATAATTTCCCTGCTTTTTACCCTTGTCCCTTATAATCTAGCCTTAGCCTTAGTGCGACAGCCAGAATGAACCTTTCAAACCTAAGTCAGATCTTGGCACTTCTGTGCTCAAAACCTTTCAAAGGCTGCCCTTCTCACTCAGAGTAAAAGCCAGTGTCCTTTCAATGTCTTGTGACGCGTACCATGATCTGCCCCCTTCCCCCCCACCCCCGCCCTGCAACTTCTCTACTCTCATCTCCAGTTCTCTTTTCCTTGCTCACTCTGTTCCAGACACATTGGCCTGTGTTCTTTGAACACACCAGGCAGATTTCTCCCTTAGAATCTTTGCAGTGGCTCTTTCTTCTGCCAGGAACGCTCTTGTCCCAAATATGCACATGGATAACTCCCACACCTCCTTCAAGTCTTTTACGCAAATATCACCTTTTCTCAGAGGCCTACATGTCCCTTGTATTTGAAGCTGAAATCTTTCCTCCTCTCCTCTGCAGTTTCAATCTGCCCTGTCCTTCTCTAGTTGTTTTTTTTTTCTTTTTCACTGTTGTTATCAACTTCTAAGATACTTATTTATTATGTTTGTGGTTCATTTTCTGTCTCTTCCTACTAAACGAAAGCCCCTTGAGAGCAGGGATTTTTATTTTGTTCACTGATGTAACAGAAGTTTCTTGAACAGTACCTGGCACCTTGTAGGCACTCAAGATATAGTTGTTGAATGAACTAATGAATCCCCAAAGCAAAGTAAAAACATGAAGCCTAGGGATTAAATGAGCTCAAAATTTGACTTTCACCTTGAATGTCTGCTGAACCCTGAAGACTCTGCAATTCCACCGTGATGGCTGTATGGCATGCAGGGAACAGGAAATAAAATCCAGAACCTGGGAATTTAATAGGAAACACTCCAAATTGGAATCCCCTGTGCTATACTCTGTACATGAAAGTGAAAGAGAAATAAACCTTACCCTTCTAAAAGGGAGAAAAATAAAGCTTGCCTTCATCCATGGCTTCAATCTAAATTTACACTACCTATATGGTGTGAAAAACCTTGGACAGAATATTTAAAGTGCCAAGGTGGCTGGCAGAAATAGACTCAAATCATTTCCACCCAGGCCTCAAATAACTTACACAGAAAAAGTTCTAAGGAAAATCAGCAACTCATAGTCAAAAGTGACAGCATACAAGGAAACAAGGCACTAAAGGAAAATAAATAGAAAAAATGATCCAGAAAGATTTTGCAATAGTTGAAGTATACACAGAATAAAAAATTACTGTAGCATGTTTTAAAGAAAAGACGTGCTTAAAATTAGCAGCAGGGAAAAGAAACTTAAAAAAATGATCAAGTAGTTTAAAAATAATTTCTAGAAATGAAAATGTACTGATTAAAATGAAAAAACTCAGGGACAGATTAAACAGTGCATTAGACATAGCTGAAGTGAATGAGTGAACTAGATCAGAAGGAATTATCTATAATGCAGTTCAGAGATAAAGATTGGAAAATACGTTATGTGGGGCAAGGGCAGGAGCAACTAAGACATGAAAGATAGTGTTATGATGGTATGAAAAAATAATGGCTGAGGATTTTCCAGCATTGTTGGAAGATACCAGGAAGCCTAACAAGTCCACAGCATGAAAAAGGAAAAGAAATTCTCACCCGCACACAGAAGCTGCAGTATACCAAAGAAAAGAGATCTTAAAAAAATTCCTTTAAGTCTAAAAGTAATTTTTTTTAAAAAAGAGAAAGACAAATTATGCATACTTTAAAAAAAATCAATAATTAGACTTATTGATTGCTGTTGAGTGACCCTTCAACAGCAAAAACAGATGCCAGAAGATAAACAATATCTTCACTGTTCTGAGAGAGAAAGAGAAAATAACCAGAATTTGTTACTTGCTAGAACTATCTTTTTATCAGACTGACAAAAATAGAGAGTTTAGGACCCAGATTAGAGGAAATTATAAAGGCTGTGTTTTAAGAAGAAGGAAAATGATAACAAATTAAAGGTCTGAAATTTAAGAGGAGACAATGAGCAAAGATACTGGTAAATATTTAAATAAAATTCAGCAACATCAACAGAATAAAACAAAATAACATCAAATTTGTTGGGAGACAAATAAACCTGAAGTAAGGTACTTTTATGGTTTACAGATTAGAAGAAGGTTGATCACAGTTGATGCATGAAGGTTTTGTATTTTTCAATAGAAAGATAATATATTGATAAACTTTAGAATATATTAAGTATGCATGTTAATATAGCTAGAAAAAAAATAGGCCTGACAGTATAACTTCCAAACAAGTAGAAGAAAAACTTAAAACAAAAGGAAGAAAACCCTTAATCCAAAAGAAGAAATCAGGCATAAAACTGTTAAAGTGGGACAAATGGAAAGCCATAATAAAATAAGTAAAGTTAAGACATTTTAAAAGAAATAATAATATAAATGGGCTAAACTTCTCAGTTAAAAGGGGGGAAATGTCAGAATAAAGAAAACTCTAACCGAAGGATAGAAAAAGAGATAGTATACAAATACTTATCTAAGCTATTTTACCTATATTAATATCAGACAAAATAAGGTTTAAACAAAAAAATGTTTCATTGAATTAAGTTTCAATACATAGTGATAAAAGACCCAGAAGACCAAACAATTCTAAACTTGTATATGTATATACTGAATAATGTAGCCTCAAAATATAAAGCAAAAATTGACAGGAATCAAAGATAAATGCCCAATAGTGTAGGGGATTTTTAACATACTTTTCTAAGTCAATAATAAATGAAGCAAACAAAGGCTGAGCACAATTAATCTTTTTCTAATGGACATGTATAAAACATGCATATTACTTAACAGAAGACTATGTTCTTTTCATGCAGAAATGGAAAATCTTTGAAAATCAACCATGTGCTAGGTCATAAAGTAAGCCTCAAGGATTGATATCATATAATCCATATTCTTTGACCACAATGCAGTTATGACAGAAAGATAACTAAAAAAATTCCAGTTGTAGAAATTAAAACATGACAAAACTTTTAGAAACATAGATCTAGACAGAAATTGTAATGGAAATTTGAAAATACTTAAAACCGCACAATAATGGAAATACTAAAATAAAGTTGTGGATGTAGCTAAAACCATATTAGAGGAAGATTCATAGCCTAAATTTTTGTATTAGAAAAGAACAAAAGTATGTTCTTTTGTTGAATGAATGAGCTAAGCATGCAAGGAATTAGAAAATTAAGAGTATAAAAAATCCAAAAAAGAGGAAAAAAGAGCATAAATCAATGGTATAGAAAATACTCAATAAAGATGATCAATGAAACAAAGGTTGATTCTTTGAAGAGTCCTATTAAAACTAGACAAGTGTCTGATAAGATTTTTCAAGGAAAAGGAAAAAGAGACATCTCTAAACAATAAAAGGGATGAAAATGAAGATATAACTACTGATACAATAAACAATAAATAAATGAAAAGAAGAGATCATGAACTTTAAAGCAATAGTTTTGAAACATATGAAATGTATATATGATGAGAAAATATAATTTAAGAATAGAAAGAAATTTAAGAAATAGAAAACGTGAGTAGTGCTTTAACCACAAAATAAATTGAACCTGTAATTTAAATTTTTCCCACAATGAAAACATTAAGCCTAGATAGCTCTACAGGTGTGTTCTACCTAATGGTCAAAGAAGAGATTATTCTATTTATATACGAACGCCTTCTAGAGAACAGAAGGAAGTATGATTTCTAACTCATGAGATTAACAGTACTGTAATACAAGAAAACAGACAAGGGCTGGAGAAGAAAGGAGAATCATGGGGCAATCTCAGTCTCACTTATAAACACAGATATAAAAATTCTAAACAAAATGTTAGCAAAGCATATCTTGCAATGGAAAGATAATATCAGGTTATATTACCCCAGGAAGGCAAGGTTGCATAATTCTAGACAATCGATTTTCTGGAAATAACAGATTAGGTAAATTATCCCAACCCTCCCACTACATATAAGGAGACTAGACAAATTGCACTGTGTACACACACACACACACACACACACACACACACACACACACACACCCCTTCAAAGCATCAGAGAGCTAACAAGATAGTGAAGAATCACTAGACCAACATCCAGAAAACATTGACCTGCTTTTTCCCCTGGGGGTGGAGAGGTGAGAGTTTGCTGACCACTGAAGAAGCAAGTGAGAGACTGAGAAGTACTTTTCAAAAGTCTTACAAAGCTAGGGCAACTGAAGGTCAAGTCCAGAGCCCACCAAAGTGTGTGTATATGGAGGGATGTGTTGGTAAACTCCTTGTGCTTTGGGTTGGACTGTGTCCTAGCGCTAAGGGTGAACAGCAAAAGGACTAGGCCACGTTGCATTTCAACCTGCCTTCAAATTGTCTCAGGCACACAAAATGCAATAAAGTTATCTAGTATTGTTAGCGTCCCCAGATGCTGGGCAGAAGCAGTCATAAATCCTCTCTGAGAAAGATATAATCCTCCCAGGATTCAGATAATTTCTATATTTTCTCAAATTCAGTCAGTGGGACACAATAAAAAATAATCAGGCAAACAAGGAGAAACGGCAACGCGAATTAGAACTGGTATAAACAACAAAATAGAAACAGACCCATAAGAAGTTATTACAAACACATGGAGGAATTATTACTCACCAATGCACAATTTTATTTTATTTATTAATTTTTTTTACAATTTATTGATTAAACCATGGGGAAATGTGTTACTAAAACAGCTGAGGAAAATGGAAAAGTGCATTTAAGAAGAGGAAAGTAAATTTTGGTTTATGGAGGAAGGTTTGCATATTTATAAAATATTTTTTAGGTATATGAATCTTTTCATACCTTTTGGTACTCTTTTCCTATGATGCATTCTTCCCTGCAAGTGTTTTAAAATAGAATCAGGAGCCCACCAGTGTGGGCTGATTGAAGATTTCATCTGCTGGAAATCAGAGAATTAGGTCTAATAAAACTCTGGGTGACCCCTCCAGCAACAACCCCAAAGAAAAGCATAGAAAATAAAGCTAAATGCTTTGAAAAGGATCTAGATCGGCAGGGCGTACTACAGTGTTCTTTATTGTTTATGCGTGTTATTGCTGAATCAGCCTCACCAATAACTCGACAAATGGGATTGCTTAATGATGAGTGTACTATAGGGTTGGAGTAGAGTAGAAAGATTTGCTATTTTCAGTGGCACTTTATAAGAGAGATGTAAGGCACATTTAAATTGTAAAAAATAAACAGGGTTATTTTTTATAAGACATAGAAACATCTGTTTTAGAGTTCTAACTAAAGTCTTCTGGACACTTTTTCTGTTTCTACAGAACCAACATGTTGATTACGTAGACGTTGGCGGGGCTTATGTGGGACCAACCCAGAACAGGATCTTACGGTTATCTAAGGAACTGGGTTTAGAAACTTACAAAGTGAACGTAAATGAGCGTCTTGTTCAATATGTCAAGGTAAGCCTGATGTTTGACTCAACTGACCAACAGGGGAGCATTTTATTTGGGAAAGCATTTGGTTTTGCTTTTAGTTGTTTTTTCTCAAAGCAATCATAAAAGTAGGTTCTCAGCTTTAAAGTAGTACTCTGCCTTTCTTTTCTTCTTCTTTTTAAAAATCTTTCTTTCTTCTTCTTTTAAAAAATCCCTGCGGACTCCTGGATCACTGCAAGTGATCATGCTTCAGCTTGGTTCTCCTCCACCTCACCCACTGTGGCCCTTGAAGGCTACACTCCTTCCTTCCCCTCCCTCTGGAGGTGGGGGAGACACCAGAAATAGACCCCCCCACACACACACACAGAGCCCAGGCAGCCCCTGAGGCACCTATGAGGCAGTTCTAAGGCCCCAAGGAACACAACAGTTTGAGGCCACTTCTTAAGACTTTGAATGGGTCATTCATCCTCATCCTTACCTGACATTTCTTTGCACACTTTGATAATTTTCTCTGCACCTAGCCATGACTCTTGGGAAGTCTAGCTCAGTTGTGCAGTTTCCTACTGTTTAAACAAGAGATTGTTTAAACTCTAAGTGCTGATATCCACTCAAGAAACAGCAGCTGTTGCCCATGTTATTCTTTCTTACTGAAGCCAAACATGGAGCAGCTGGAGTCTGGAAATGTGCCTTGAGAAATCAAGTTTCCGATCTGACATTGTAGCCCATTTCCTGGAACTAGAGTCATCAGGACAGGGGTTATTTACTCATTCTAATGCCAGGATTCCCACACCTCTTCTCACCACCACATCACTTCTCAACAGACACATTTAAGCCTCCACTCCACCGCAGCAATCATGTGGGTCTGGCATCTTCAGGGCCTTTCAGAGCAGGGAATGAAGGATACTTGAAGTATATGCACACCGATGTGCAATCAGGGAGATCAGGAATCTTGGGAAACTCTGATAGCTGATCTGGGTTGGTTTGGGATGCTTGGGAAAGTCTGGCAGTGAGACACATGAAAAAACAAACCAGTAGCCTTTAGAAAAACTAGGTTCAGAGGTCAAGGGAGAAATGAAGAAACTACAAAAGAATTATACAAAGTGTTTATGAATGCTGGCTTCAACAGGCCATGATCAAAAAGGAAAAACTCCTTTGCTTCCCCACTTTGTCATCTCTGCACGGCATGTTGTTTACCCAGACTAGTAAGTGATAACAAAGGTAAGAGTAATAGCAACTAACCTTTATGGAGCACTTTTACCTGTATTATCATATTTAATGTAGGGAGAGAAACCAAATCCTTTGCACTCAACTGCTAATTAAACAGTCATATAAATTCACTGTCTAGTCCAACTGGGAAGCATATGGGTCTGATGATTATCCTGGAATCTGAGCAAACTTATGCTCTACTTTACAGAGGAGAAAACTGAGGTTCAGTGAGGTAAAGTGACTTGAACAGAGGTATAAAACTAGTAATGGTCTGCCTACCCCCTGAGCATGCGCTCTTCATGAATTTTAGGATTTACTTACAAATAAGCACATATTTAAGATGCTAAACACTGTTCTTTTCATTTAAGACAATCTCATCTAATAAAAAGATGAAGAATAGAAATACTATTCGGGAATTCCCTGGCGGTCCAGTGGTTCGGACTTGGTGGTTTCACTGCCGTGGCCCAGGTTTGATCCCTGGTTGCAGAAGTAAGATCCCGCAAGCCGCGCAGTGCAGCAAATAAATAAATACTTACCATTAAACCGTCCTCTCACATACTTTACCCTGCCAAGGAACACATATTTTCACCCAAGGTAGACAGCAAAGTTAAGGTAAAAAACTAGTGCATCAGTTAGAGATTAATTTATTTTATCTGAATAAGTGCCTTTCTGCTAGTGTTTCTGATAAATCATATCATTTCTGCAATGAGAAATACTCAGGGTAGTGGATGTTTTTATAATGACCAGGAAACTAGAAAGTGAGGAGGCCAGATTAGGGAAAAAGCAGAAAGATATTCATCTAACTATTCCAGGTAAGACTGATGATAAACTGTATAGCAAAAAATAATTCCACTTATTTAAGAATATCTCAACTCTCACTGTTCTGTTCGCTTCTAGGGAAGAAAAGGCATTTTCCCCCTGGCATGATAGTGGATTGGGTTAAGAGTGCAAATTGTTTTTGTGACACTTCCTGCATCAGCTCTCGTGACAACCCCAGCTTCTGTAATCTAATACAGTGTATTCTTTTCTGTAAATAACACTGAAATGAAGTGGGTGAATCACTGGAAGATTGCCACTGTCTAGTTAAACCAAGCCATATTCTTTATGATCCAGATTGCTTCAGGTCTTAAATTTTCCTGATGTGCAGCCTTAAAGAATGCTTCCATTGTTTCTTCTGTCAGCAGACTGTAGTGCATCCAGTTTCAACCTACTCTAGGATGATTTTTAGTATTCACCAGGGAACTATTCTTGGCCTTTGCTAGATTGTGTTTACAGTGCAAGTTTTGACATGACTATGTGGCGTTCCAAGCCTGAGCCTCAGAAGCACTGGGGACCGATGTTAGGTGGTGTTTTCCAACCTGTCCCTTCCCCCAGAGACTAAGTCTATCTCCTTCATTCTTAGAAGGTTCATATGGTTATGCTAAATTCATTCACTGTTTCAGTAAGTCGTTACTGGACAATCAACTCTGTACCAGATATTGTTGTAGGCTGGAAATACAGCGGTGGATACATGATCCAAGTTTCTGCTCACATGGAGCTTGCCATCTCAAGGGAGGAGATAAGTAAATAAATAATATTCGCTAACATTTCTGCCTTTATCCTTCATGGATCTTGTGAATAGAATCTCTATTCTAATTCTGGTTTAGTAGATCCTGATTCTCATGTAATAGGGTTCTTGACTGGTTCCTACAGTGAGCAGGTTTTATGAATGTTGTGAATTCAATACGGCTTTATTTCGGAGACTACATCTGATTTGTGAAGTTAATATAAATTAATCATGTCTTTAACCTAAAAGGTGGCTTTGAAGTGGTGTCAGCTAGATATGTTTAAAGTGTTCTCTATGGATTCTTTTCTTTTGGAAGGTGTAAAGGAAGCAGGTGGACTTGAATGCCTCTTGGATCGATTGATTGATTACTTGCATTAGTAAAGAAGATGCACCATCATTACGATCGTTTTATGAGTTAGTTTCATTGAGTTGTGGAGACTTAAGTTTAGCAGTGCCAGGTCTTGGAGAAGAAGAAAGAAATACTTGATTCCTCTTTTTTTTTTTTTCTTTCCATGGGTTCCTCCAGATCATAATAATGCAGGTAGGGTGTCAAGAGGGAGAACACTGCCAGAGATGGAGCAAGGCATTTTGCAGGAACTACTTTAAAGGAGACATTGACATTTTCATGCATTCTCACTTTCTCCCTGCTTTTCACATCCTCTCTAAATAAAAATCAAGACTATAAATATAGACCACACATTTGTTTTTAGAGGATGGTGTGATAAAGATTTATTTAAAACAACATAGGCTTTCCTGATAGTAACAGCTCAGCAAGCAATTTTTCCGAGTATTCGTTCTGTTCTTCCCACAGCCATTTACTCCATGTTTCTATGCCAACGACTGAAATCACAGGCTTTTCAGAACGTGTGTGTTCTGGAATACTAAGTAATTTTTTTTGTTGTTGCTAAGAGGTGAACTTTGTTTTAGCCAGTAGGCTGTATTGAAAGCAGAGGATGTACTTTTGATCAGTTTGTCTTAATGCTTCCAGATATAACTGCGTCTTTGACCTCTTGCTTCTAATAGGGTGTTTCTTTTGGATTCGGGACAACATATTTTTAAGCTGCTTTTAACACCTTTCCATACCAACTCATAGAACTCTTTTCTTTTGTCAAAGAAAATTATACTTTCACTTTCAACCCCTCTCAGTAGGAAACTCAAGAAGCCAAAGGTGTTAGGCTCTTGTAGGGATGTTGATTGTCGTGTCTTTTTTTTTTTGCGGTACGCGGGCCTCTCACTGTTGTGGCCTCTCCGGTTGCGGAGCACAGGCTCCGGACGCGCAGGCTCAGCGGCCATGGCTCACGGGCCCAGCCGCTCCGCGGCATGTGGGATCTTCCCGAACCGGGGCACGAACCCGTGTCCACT
>NW_021703779.1:38542186-38631264 GCF_005190385.1 Monodon monoceros
GCCGCTCCGCGGCATGTGGGATCTTCCCGAACCGGGGCACGAACCCGTGTGCCCTGCATCAGCAGGTGGACTCTCAACCACTGCGCCACCAGGGAAGCCCTCGTGTCTTTCTTTTAATCACCTAGATCCATCCCTCCTGGCTCTGTGCATTGGTGTTGCCTTCCATCTGTAATGTGCCTATACCTGTGTTACATTTGAGCTTCGCAATGATCCTTTGAGGTAATAAGCATTATTTCTCCCATCTTACAAATGAGAAAACTGAGGCTCAGAGAGATTAGGAGCCAAAGTGAGGCTTTCCATCTCTTGAGCCCAGGTTCTGTGAGTTATATCACATTGTTCCTTATTCTGTGAGCAGAGTTAACTTGTGAACCCCTTTAATAAACTGCTCCAAGATATGACAAAAATCACCTTACCCCAACAGGCTTTGGAGTCCTAAGATGCTACTTTAGCTGTAAGGGCTCCTGTGGACTCCAGCGGTTGGAGGGGAGTGGGTGTGCCTAGGAGTCATATGTGGTACTGTTCACCAGAGTGGCCTCTTCTCTTGTATCCTGAGCCATAGATCTGGTCCCCCACTGGCCTTCAGTGAGCGCTTGACTCCTGAGAAACCCTGAGGCCAGCCCAGTTAGGCTCAGCAGGCTGAAGAAGACGGATGCTATTATTGTGTTTAAATACTAAGGCTAGAGGTCTGGGGCATGGCTTGGAATTGTTGGCTGTATATTCTTTTTCATAAGTGACTTATGTAAACTTAATAATCAAAGTATGATCTAGATAAGAGTATTTTATTTTATGCCATTATACTCTGCCTGGTTTAAAAAAGAAAAAAAGAGGATTTAAAGTAATTTGTATAAGTCAGAGTAGAAGATGAAGAAAGACAATTAGGTAAGGACAGCCAAGTGGTAATGGGCCTGTGTTCATGATAAAAAATTCTTTGTTGATCATAGAAATGAAGTAATACAAAAGGGATTTTTTTTCTCTAAACTATAATTATACATAGGATTTTAAAAGCGGAGAGACTCAAAATGTTTATATATTTTCACTCTAATCTATCAAGTATTCAGTATAAAGATATATAGACATAGCTTGTAAAAAACAGTTGCTAGTAACTTCCATTCTTTTTTTCCTCTCCATTTTTAAAAGACTTCATTTACTTCCTGTGGATCATAGGAAAGCTTAATGACAGAAATTACTCTTAAAGCCTTGTACTGTTTAGAAAGCTAGGTCGGCATTAGCCATTTTCTCTCAAAGGCTCCTTTCTTTTTCCTCTAAACTTTCAGGAGTAAATCTCAGATTTAGTTTCTAGAGAATGAAGTTTCTACTCAGTTGAAGTGACAGCCCACTATATAGCAAAGTCAGGTTAATGATTCAATTTTCCCCTTTCATTTATTTTTTTTTAAATTGTGATAAAATAGACATAAAAGTTACCATCTTAACCATAATTAGTGGACAATTCAGCGACATTAAGTACATTCATATTGTTGTGCTACCATCCACAGAATGCTTTTCATCTTCCTTTCATTCATTTTTAATAGGAAGTAATTCACTACAGAAGGCATTTTCTAGCCATTCATTGAGAACGAGTCTAAAGTCACCCTCCTGCCTTGGACTGGCCTTCACTGGCAGCACAGAAAGGGGATTAGGTCAGACACAAAGCATTTCTCTCACTGAGGCTGTGGAACTTTTCGATCACCTCCTCAAGTGGGGCCCTGGCATTTTGGTTAATGGCAAAAAGAACCCTGTGACTAGAATGAAACATAAAAGCAGCTTCCTCAAGAGAAACTGCTCTAGTCTCTGTGATTACGCAACTCCTAGAGGTTCTGACCTTTCAGGTTAGAATGTAGTTGCCAGTTTGAGGTTCATATCTCCCCCAGGCTCCCCCATCCTTGCTTTCTACTTCCTGCCTCTGTAGCCCCTATTCCCACCTCAGAGCACACACCCAAATACCCCAACCAAAAGGCTTAATCATAAACTTTTGCAGAGTAGCCTTCTAATAGTTGAAACCTTTAAAACCCCCTAATGTCCTATGAATCTGTTACCAAACGCAAGTTCCAGGGCCCAATGCACAGTGAGGCCAAACAAACTGAAACGTCGGAGTTTGGGGCAGAGAAAGATTGATGGCAGGGCCAAACAAGGAGAGTGGTGGCTCATTCTCAAAAATCCTGAACTCCCCAATGGTTTTCGGATAGAAACTTTCATAGGCAAAATTTAGAGTGAGGGCTGCAGGGTGTGTGACTTTCTGCTGATTGGTGGGTGGTGAGGTAACAGGGCGGTGCTCCAGGAATCTCTGTGCTCAGCCTGAAGTTACCATCCTCCACCTGGGTGGGGACCTTAGTTCCTGCAGAAGCACTCAAAGATATTGTTATGTATATTCCTTGAGCAGGAACCAGGACCCTGCTTTCATCGCTGCACTATTGTTTCTTTTTTTTAACATATATATAATTTATTTATTCATTTATTTTATTTTTGGCTGTGCTGGGTCTTTGTTGCTGCATGCGGGCTTTCTCTAGTTGCAGCATGCGGGGGCTACTCTTCGTTGTGGTGTGCAGTCTTCTCATTGTGGTGGCTTCTCTTGTTGCGGAGCATGGGCTCTAGGTGCACAGGCTTCAGTAGTTGTGGCACACAGGCTCAGTAGTTGTGGCTCTCGGGCTCTAGAGCGCAGGCTCAGTATGCACTATTGTTTCTTGACTGCTCCTCCTTTGTTTCTGCATCCCCCTTCCTTCCCTCATTAGCAACTCTTTGAATCTGCCCTTTGGAACTTAGGGAAGGTCTAGGAGGCTGAATGAAGCCTATTTCCTACGAAGTAGAAATGGGGCCATGGAAAGGACTTGTTACAGGGAGGACCCCCACAGGGTCCTACTCAGTTTCAAATCCCATATCTTGTCCATTCTGGGCCTCCTGAAGAAGGGAAGTTCTCTTGTCCCGCTGACCCTGCCAGAAAGTCTTTCCTATCATTGCCCTGTCCTGCCACTTAACAAGATCGATGCTACTATATAGCCTTCTGTCTCAGGTGTGGACTCCAAGCTTTTTCACTTGTGTCAAACTTGATGAACGAATACCTTTTGAAAACCTAGTGGATCTCAGAGTTTTAGGGACAGTTATTCTTACTTTAGAGATAGGAGAAAGTTGTAAGAATGCAAGTATTTGGTTCAAGGTCCTACAGAAGTGAGTGAGAAAGAGACAGAGACAGACAGACAGACGACAGGCAGATGTGAAAGCCTAGTTGATAATTAACCTTAGCAGACACAGAACTTGGAACTGAAGAGAGACAAATAATGGAAATAATGTTGATACTTTATATCTGAACAGTGCAGTATTGTTTTCATAGCACTTCATTTTATTTTTTGCCTTGTGCTTGGGTTTAGTGCAACTAGAAGAAGAAAATTCTAGGTGGAATCACAGAAAATTTGACTGTTAATTATAGTTAAATGTAATCAACACTTTGATCCCAAAAGCTGCTGAACTGGGTCCTTTTCATTTAAAAGACTTTACTCATATCAGGTTTTTCACACAAAGAAAATAATTACCGAACTATTAGTCCATTTGCTTTCATTCCCATAGCTCTCATGTAATTTGTCAGACTCAAACGATACACAGTGAACCTCAGGCTGAGATTTAATTTTGTGTGTTTGCCAAAGTACCCAGTGGCCTAGTTTCCACAGCCATACCCAACAGATAAATGTCTCTGAAAAAAGCATCAGGCTTTAGAGACATGGGAGGAAATCACTACTGGCTCACACTTCCTGACCAGCAGCAGGTGATAAAAGGAAACCCTGAGACACAGACATGGGTGCAGTCACTTGCTAACCTACATAATTATTTGGGCACACACCCAAGAAGTCCTGAGTATCTGTGACTTTCCCCCAATCTGTAGTGTATTAAAAAATACTTTTCTGATGTCCAAATGTTGGGAAGATTGTGCTAAGAATCTTATGGCTGCTGGTCCACCCTCTCTCCCAGTGCAAGCCCTTATCACATCTCTACCATTGTGATCACATGAGCCATCACTGAGGTAACTCCATCCAGTAGAGGGGCAGGGCTGCATCTACCCGGTCACTGGGATACACAAAGTGAATACTCTCAGTTAACAGCCTCTCTGGCAAGAAGTTTGCTTTGCCCTGGACCCTCTCCACCTGCTGTGATGTATTTTTCCTCTATACTGCCCTGTTCCAAGGGGGCAGAGCCCAGACCTGCGACTCAGCACAAAGCACTTGCAGTTTTAGCTAGATGTACAAGTGATTCTGTTGCAGGAAGGGGGACTCCTTCCAGGGCCCGAGAGTGAGCTCTTGTCTAACACTCGGAAATGAATTGTCCAAGGAGACACACATGCTGGCAAAGCAAGAGACTTTATTGGGAAGGGGTGCCTGGGTGGAGAGCAGCAGGGTAAGGGAACCCAGAAGAACTGCTCTGCCACATGGCTCGCAGTCTGGGGTTTTATGGTGATGGGGTTAGTTTCCGGTTGTCTCTGGCCACTCATTCTGACTCAGGGTCCTTCCTGGTGGCGCGTGCATCGCTCAGCCAAGATGGATTCCAGCGAGAAGGATTCTGGGAAGATGGTAGGCCATGTGGACTGGCATTTCCTCTCTCCTTTTGACCTTTCCCGAATTCTTCTAGTTGGTGGTAGCTTGTTAGTTCTGCGTTCCTTACCAGGACCTCCTGCTGTAAGATAACTCATGCAAGTGGTTACTATGGTGCCTGGCCAGGGCAGGCGGTTTCGGTCAATGGTTCCCCTAACAACTTCATTTGATTTCTCCTATTTGACTCAGTATTGTGGGATGATGTACCCTTTTGTTCAGGAGAGGTATGTGTGAGGATTTATTCCCATTTGTAGCATTTGGAAAATATTCTGGTTATTGTAGGTCTTCTTTCTAGCCTATGTTTTCCTGTGTTCTCTCAGGCCCCTACCAGTGCTAGCCAGAATATGAAGAAAGCATGCCTAAGGGAATATTTTCCAAGCAATATTAATCCCAAAAGTGCTTTGCGAAAGAGGAGGTTTGTTGGTCAGATAAATTTTGGAAGTGCTCCATATTCTAATCCTATCTTTGAGAGCCAAGATGTCCATTAGCAAATTAGGAGTCTTATGAGGACCAGCAATTTAAAAAAAAAAAGCTGTTTAACTATAAACCAGGATTCCCCAGATTTATGACCATGGAACTCATCTTCATGTAGCACCCAGAAAGATCAGAGTGAGAAATGCAAACATAGAAAATGGTTTTAGGGATTTAGGTTCCCTAAGAAAGTGAGTCTCCCATCTTTCTCTTCCCTTCACACCTTACACATAGTGCATTCTAGTAAATTTGATGGTAATATTGATTATGGCTATTTTAGAAAAGGTATGCCTGTGAATTGATAAGGAAAAATCAGTGCAAAATTGGCATTCATTCGAAGGTCTTGTCTGAGGCGGGAAAAGAGGGGGTCATTTGTGTAGAAAGAGAGCAGACCCTTTCTGGGGCCTGGGGGAACTAGATGTGATATGAGATGGGCTATAAAAAAGCAAGAATTCCACTCTTCTTTTTATTCCTTCATTTAATAAGCATTTCTTAGAACCTTGGTATTTACAAGGCAATGTAGGAAATGAGGCATAGTCCTTCTCAGGTGTGTTGAGACTAGTCCAGAAGGTAAGACATGTACTTAATTTCGTTTAATACATTGTAGAAAATGGCAAAGTGCCATGGGCAATGAACAAAGTGCTCTTGTGCATCAGAGGAAGCTGAAGTGGTTTCCGACCTAGGCAGCTAGGTGAGATCTTTGGGACCATGTCTCTCTCAGATCAATATTCACTCATGCCTACAACCTCCAGGCCTAGAAGCACATCCTAATAGGCTCTCGATGGAGGATCCAGCTCAGTGGCACTGCAGGTCCAATCTTTCTAACATGGAGACTGAGGCACAGAGGTAGGGGCCGGGGGAGCCTGAACCAAAAGCATGGAGACATGAACTCTGCCTCTGCCAGGTACCAGCTGGGTTTAAACAAATTACACACACACACACACACACACACACACACACACACAGGCATACCTCAGAGATATTGCGGGTTCGGTTCTAGACCACTGCAATAAAGTGAATATCACAATAAAGTGAGCCACACAAATTTGTTTCCCAGTGCATATGAGAGTTATGTTTACACTATACTATAGTCTATTAAGTGTGCAAGAGCATTATGTATTAAAAAAAGTACGTACTTTAATTTAAAAATATTTTTTTGCTAAAAGGTGCTAACCATCATCTGACAACACAGGATTGCCATAAACCTTCAATTTGTAAAAAAAAAAAAATACACAGCATCTGTGAAGTGCAATAAAATGAAGCATAATAAAACAAAGATATGCCTACTGTACATCTACATATATATTAAAAACTTAATACATATATAATGTGGACCTCTGAATATCTTCAAAGACATAGTGAACTTGCTTAATTTATCAAAAGCTGTCCAAATGTACCACCCTGTGATGCATCTCACTTATTATGATCACAAGATTTTACCTTGGAGCAGTGAAAAGCAAGAGAAATCAGACATGGAATCCAGACATAGTAAAATCAAAAATGTAAGGAAGAAGAGTAAAGTAACTAAAAGATTTTTTAAGAAAAAGATTTAAGAGGAAATAAATATTAATGAAGAAAATGGACAACCATAACAGAAATCATCATTTCCTTTAGTCTTTTTTTTTTAAGTTTTAAAAAAAAATTTATTTGGCTGCGCTGTGTCTTAGTTGCGGCATGTGGGCTCCTTTAGTTGCGGCATGTGGGCTCTGTTAGTTGCAGCATGCAGACTGTAGTTCCCTGACCAGGGACTGAACCCGGGCCCCCTGCATTGGGAGTGCAATGTCTTAACCACTGGACCATCAGGGAAGTCCCCATTTCCTTTAGTCTTTTTTGAAGTTTAATAGAGATAAGGACTAAAAAGAAATGGTGTAGGTATTTTTATTTTTACTTTTCTTCATTCAAATAATTTGACAACATGCATAGCTAAATGAATAAGAGGAATTTTATACAAACACTATAATGTGATAAGACCCAAGCTTTAGTGAACATTAGGTTACCTGGGATTTGTTAAAAACATAGATAGCCTGGCCACACACCCCTAATTTAGTAGGCCTGACGGCAGGATCCCCATACCCTGCACCCTGAGTTATTTTGAGGCAACTTCTGCTACAAATCCAGGAATCTTGCAAATGGAAAGGGTAGGATTCCAGAAAAGTTAGTGATACTCGCTCACATTTATATGTTACTCTACAGCAGGGTTTCTCAACCAGGGCACTATTGACTTTTGGAACTGGATAATTCTTTGTTGTAATGGGGCTGTCCTGTGCATTGTAGGATATCTAGCAGCATCCCCCATCCAGTTGTGACAACGCAAACTTTCTCCAGACGTTGCCAAATATAACCTGGGGCGCAAAATCACTCCTGGTTGAGAACCACTACTCTACCGGGACCAAAGCCCCTTCATTCTCACTAGAGAGTGATACTGATCTTTCTAGATCAAATCTGGTAACAGTGAAGAGTACCTTTCCCTAAAAACTCTAGGTCCCCAAAGAAAAAGTTCTCAAAATGGTCTGTGCACCTACCCTCTAATGTCTCAGCTATTCCACTCAAGTACTATACACATCAAACACCAATATCAACTTATGTAGACTTCGGTATAAGACACATTTCCCCCCAGACTCTCTATAGGAGTGTATATCACTCAGAATATCCAAGGGATCTCAATATAGCACTTTACCAACCTCCAGATATAGAGCCTGAAGACAGTGTTATAGGAGGGAAGGGAACAAATGGCAATAAAGGGTTAATGAGTTGTTACAGCTGTGGGCAACTGAGGCTCAATTCCCCCTAGTTCTCCCTGAGGAACTGTGTGGAATGTGCCAAAGAATTGCCCCATGAAGAACAGAGAAGCTGAGATAATTTATCCTTGTCCCTCACTGGCTGGGGTTGCCCTTGTGTCCCATGTTGAATGCTGACCATTGGGCATCTGCTGCAGAGTAAGCTTTAATAATCAGGTGTGAGATGATCCATCCTTAGGATAATCAGTCAAAGTCCAGTGAGATAAGCAAAACTATTAAAGGATTTATTATAGGGATTTGGCCTTACCTAATTGTGGGAGTCTTTGTAAGGCTCTTGTGTTTGCATCTGATGCTGGAGCTTGAAGGGCAGGCAGTCAGGAAGGGAAGATAGATGTGTGATGGAGGAAAGCAAGAACAAGCTGGAACCCACAAGCGTGAGCTGGAGTCCAGGTCAGTCTTTGTTGCCTCTGATCTTGACACTGTGGATGTCTTGCAGAAGCCAGGACCCTTCATCATAGTGCTAAATACATATACCAGGCCTAGAAGTTGTAGAAGCTGAAGGAGGATCCCAGAAGGGTGGAGTAGTTGCAGGCTCAGACGCTATCTCATGCCATGAAAATCAGCAATAATGTGTGTGAACTACAAAATGAGTGGCTGCTTCACTTTTACTCTCTAAATTTCCCATAAGAATCTCTCTTGTGACCCTAACCAGAAATATATAGGAAAGAAAACTCTGGGAAATCCAGTTCAGCCTGAACAAGTTGACACAGTACAAAGCCATCACACCATCTGTTTCCACTATCACTTGCTCAGTGGGTCCACATACAAAGTGGCCATGGCATCAAGGACGGAGACAATGTATGGGCTCAACAATATGACCTTCCACTCACCAAGCCAGATTTGACTTTTGGCTATCATTAGTCATCAGGGAAATGCAAGTCCAAACCACAATGATATACCACTTTGCATCCACCAGGATGACTGGAATCAGAAAGACAGACGATAACAGGTGTCGACAAGGATACGGAGATATCGGAACCTTCATACATTGCTGGTGGGAATGCAAAAGGGTGGCAGCTGCTTTGCAAAATAGTTTGGCAGTTCTTCGAAATGGGGTAGGAGAGAATGGAGAGTGACTTTTAACGAGTAAGGGTTCCTTCTTGGGGTGATGAAAATGTTCTAAAATTAGCTGTGGTGATGGTTTCACAACTCTGTGAATATACTAAAAAGCATTGCATTGTACACTTCAAATGGATGGATTATAGAGTATGTGAATGATATCTTAATAAAGCTGTTAAAAACAGCCGCTCATCCTCACAGTGTAATATTTTCATCTTTTTTCTAACTGCCTAGTTCTCCTGAGTTAATGGCATTTGTGAAAGAGGAAAAATATTTTTTTCAATGCCCTCTCAGTTATCTTTACTTACCCAAGAGCATCCAGAAGAACTCATATTATTTCTATATTAAATGGTTGGTTTGTAATGTCCATATATACCTAGAGTCCCTTGGGAAAGATGGCATAACAATGCATTTGAAACCTTTTATTCTTGATGTTATGGCATTATTTATACCTGAGTGTAATGGTTCTCTTTTTCCAGGGATGAGATTGCACAACTCAAGTGCCCGTTGTTTTAGCTGTACAAGTCCTAAGAGAGGAGACTGAGCATAAGATGAAAATCAGGTCATGAACTTAGGAATGTGCTGCTAGCCCTTGAAGTTGTGTGAGAGGTAGAGGGAGCAGAGGCATGAAAAATGCAAACCATGAGACTGTGCAAATATAATAATAATAAATCCAGACGATGGATGAGTTCCCCAGGGAAATGGATGGGCCAAGGAAGGCTGAGGATCAGACCCCAGGGGAGTCAGTAGATGAGAGAAGAAAGGGTCTTGCAAAGAAGAACAGAGGAACCAGACGGCCACTTGGGAGAACCAATACATTAAGATAGGATATGGGAATTCCCTGGTAGTCCAGTGGTTAGGACTCCGGCACTCTCACTGTGGAGGGCCCAGGTTCAATCCCTGGTCCCTGGGGAACTAAGATCCCACAAGCCTCGTGACATGGCCAAAAAAAAAGAAAAAAAGATAGGATAGATGTTTCCATGTCGATTATGATGGCTTTTTCTGGGTAAAGTAGCACTATGTATAATGATTGAAAAGAGTTTGTCTACCTGCGTAGGCAAAGAGAAAGAAGATGATTTTTTTAACTACTAATACAACACGATATTATTTAATGGGTCTCTTTTTAGATGATTTCTTTATTTAAAGCGTTGTTGTGAACTATAGAAAATAAACCACCAAAAGATTTCTCTTCCAGGCCTGTCACAAAACAGTGGGACTAGAAGGGTGCCAAGGGATTCGTATGGGTTGGGCAGACATGTTCCTAAATCAATGCAGAACATATCTGTTTATTTTCAAGATGATTAAAGAAAAATATTTGGCAGCTTTCCTCCGTGGCCTATGATATTCTTTAATACCACTCATTTCCTTTTTTTTTTTTTATAAATTTATTTATTTATTTTTGGCTGCGTTGGGTCTTCGTTGCTGGACGCGGGCTTTTTCTAGTTGCGGTGAGCGGGGGCTACTCTTCGTTGCGGTGCTCGGTCTTCTCATTGCGGTGGCTTCTCTTGTTGCGGAGCAGGGGTTCTAGGCGCGCGGGCTTCAGTAGTTGTGGCTCGCGGGCTGTAGAGTGCAGGCTCAGTAGTTGTGGCGCATGGGCTTTGTTGCTCCGCGGCATGTGGGGTCTTCCCGGACCAGAGCTCGAACCTGTGTCCCCTGCATTGGCAGGTGGATTATTAACCACTGCTTCACCAGGGAAGTCCCAACATTCATTTCCTTTTGTTTAACTAAACTATAAAAGTACAGAGAGCTGAAATTCTTCAACATGCCAATCGGTGAATGCTACTTGCTGGCTTATCTTATAGGACCAACAATGAAGAATGATGTGGGAGCTACAAACTGTCCTCTCTTTATTTTTGAGCTTTATATAAATGGACTCATACTACATGTATCCTTTGACTTGCTTCTTTCACCAACGTTTTTTTTTTTTTGCCACGCTGCACGGTTTGTGGGATCTTAGTCCCCAACCAGGGATTGAACTTGGGGCCCCGGTAGTGACAGCACTGAGTCCTAACCACTGGACTGCCAGGGAATTCCCGCACCAACATATTTTAAAGATATCAATACATCCATGTTGATTGGTGTTGTTCACAGTTTATTCATTTTCACTGCTCCACAATGCACATTAGTGTGTGTCTTAGTCCGTTTATATAAAGCTCAAAAATAGGCAAAACAAAACAGTGTATCATCTGCGTATGTATACAGGGCAGATGGAAGAAAAGGAAAGGAATGGTAAACACAAAATTCACTACAGTGGCTCCCTCTTGTGCAGAGGGAGCTGGACGTGATGGGGAGAAGCACATGGTGTACTTCTAAATTTCTGGTGATATCACGCTTCTCAAATTGGATGGTGTGCACATGGTTGTTCATTTCTATTATTCCTCTTTAAGCTATCTATTTTTATCATATATGGCATATTTCATAATAAAATGTTAATAACATAAAATAGCTTGCTCAGTAGCATCAGTGTGTTAAGAACGCCCTCCCCCTGCCCTCATTGGGCGGGCATCCAAGAAATAAAAAAAATTAAATTAAAAAAAAAAAACTGTCCTCTCCTGGCAATAGTCTCCCTTTATTATGAACACTGGTAGATTGAAGGTGTGGTTTCTCAAAGGAACTTAAGTATTTGGGGCACAATTCCAGGGACACTGTATCCTACTCGACATCAACTTCTGCTGTGTCAAAGACATTTTAGAGATTAAAGGCCACTTAGTAAGGGTAGGAAGGTTTCATAGTATAGGCACAAAATGGAACTTGACTTTTACCCAAGATTTATTTTAATTTTTATTTTTAAAGAGCAGTAGCCATGTAGAAGTATTCCAGGAGATCTGCCTCACACTCTTAGGTCTTAAAGGCATTTCTTGCTGAGAAGTGATTTAGGATTCCAAAACAGCTGACACTTTTGTGAGAAAACTATAGAATCACATTTAAGATACTGAGAAGGTCTGTTCGGAAGCAGTCCTTACCCAACCAAGAGCCGTCTCTAGGCCCTCCCATTGCCCTACTTTAGAGATTTACACATGCAAAAAGTAGTCTTGAGTTGTTTAGTTTAGACGCAGGGCATGGAGGAAATAAGCCTTCCAGGGGCTTGTGAGAAAGGAAGAGGTACGTGCCTGTTCCCACATACATGCATTTCTTTAGCAAATTTAGATTTTTCTGTGGAATAAAAGTAGAGAAGCCAGGGCTTCCCTGGTAGTGCAGTGGTTAAGAATCTGCCTGCCAATGCAGGGGACACGGGCTTGAGCCCTGTTCCAGGAAGATCCCACATGCCGCGGAGCAGCTAAGCCCGTGCGCCACAACTACTGAGCCTGCGCTCTAGAGCCTGCAAGCCACAACTACTGAGCTGGTTCGCCTAGAGCCCGTGCTCCTCAACAAGAGAAGCCACCAAAGTGAGAAGCCCACGCACCTCAACGAAGAGTAGCCCCTGCTCGCCGCAACTAGAGAAAGCCCACGCAGCAACAAAGACCCAACGTAGCCCAAAAAAAAGAGTAGAAAAACCAAAAACTGCTAAGAGTGAAACACTCATGAAACCCTTTTATCAACTTGGTGCCTCTGTCAACAGGATAAAAATTAACGTCATGGTGGGCCTTTATGATCTTCTTTTAAAATATTCCATGGCTCCCATTTCTAAAAATGATTGCCAGGCTAGACCCTTCTCTTTCCCTGAACTCTTCACCTCTCCTGCCACCTCTCTTTGTTTATCAAAGCTCAGATCATGGGGTCTTTAGGACTTTGTGTGAAATCATATTCTGGTTGGTATCACCCCGTGAAGAAGTTCATTGGGAATGTGGGACACATTTTGTTGAATTTTATTTATAGTACTTAATGTCCCCAGATGATTAAGCATATTGAAGGGTTTTTTTAAACAAGTTTTTTCAAAGCAAAGATCAGTTTGGTATGAGACTATTACTTGAACATAAGGAACATATAGATTTTTCCCCATTTCAATTAAGGGAAGAATTATAACAAGAACCAACTGTTCTGAAGGCTGCCCGTGATCTATTACTTAACCCAGTGTCTCTCCTCTCCATAGTTATTTTTGTGTCTGCCTGTTTTTCTCAGAACATGCTTCTGCATTTTCCAAAGTTGACCCTGTTACCCCAGAGCTTCTTAGTTTCCTTGTTTATTCCTTAGAAACATAAAAGATGTGTGGAAGACTGATAAGTTTCATATTTCAAAGTTCTCTTTCTTTTAATCAGGAAGTTTAAGATGTCTCTAGGACAAAACTATCTCAACATTCCATCAACCATATAGGAAGCTGGAAATCTCAAGGTTTATAAGCAAGGGTTTGGGGAGCAGGAAATTTCTGTCCTACTGTTTTCTAGCTAATATCCCTGGGCTTTAGTTTCCTCATTTATAAAATGGGAATATTAATAGCTCTTGCCTCCAGAGGGTTGGGGTGAGCATTACATGAGATAACGCACATGAAGAGCTTAGGCCAGTACCAGGCATGGAAAAAGATCTCAATAAATGTTAGTAATAATGGCGGTGATGGTGGTAGTGATGATGATAAAGGATCTGGAGTCTTAAAAAGTTATATTGGAGCACTGCAGCATAGCATTTTCAGATAAGAAATCAGGTCACATAATCTGCCAAGGTTATTTGAATTTGCTACTGTGGAAGGGAAAATTACTTCTTTGTCACTTAATATCTGCCATATATTCTTACTCAGTTGGAGTGTGTGTGTATGAATGTGCGCACACGAATACAAATGCTCTTATGTCTCATGTCCCTGCCTTGATGGTCAGGAGTTTTGCTTTAGCCCTTTTTTTAAAATCCAGCTCTTAATATTGTTCAGTGCACACAGTAGCCTTTCTACAAATATTGAATATGTTTCTATTTGATAAAATCAAAATCTTGTGCAAAATTGTATTAATAGACAATGTTTTCACCTTATGAAGGTTTACAAGATGTTTTAAAGAAAAAGGAATTAAATTAGGAAATAAAGGGAATTCCCTGGCAGTCCAGTGGTTAGGACTCTGTGCTTCCACTGCAGAGGGTACAGGTTCATTCCCTGGTCGGAGAGCTAAGATCCTGCAAGCTGTGCGGTGCGACCAAAAAAAAAAGAAGGAAATAAAGTCTTAGAAACTATCTAGACATGCTCTCTTTTCCTAAGGATTCACCCTCCCCTCACAGTAGCACAGCGCCTGTCACACAACTGAAATGAAGTAAATGGCAGCTAATAATTAGCTGTCTTTGTGTTGGAGGTTTTGGTACCAAGCAATAGAAACCAACTCAGGCTCACAAGAGAGGATTTACTGAAAGGATATCAGAGGGCCCACAAAATCAATGGGAGGCTAAAGGGCCACACTTGAGAATGGGCAGAGACCAGGGAAACTCTAGCAATTTAGGGGCAGGAACCACAACCATGGTCTTTACAGCAGGAAGCATCTGCTCAGCGTGCTGCCATGGGGAGGGAGAACCCAGAGTCAACTTTCTTCTGTGCTTGGGTGACCCATTGCAGGGTCAGAGTCCTCTGAGAGTGTGTGATTGGCCAAACTCACATCACAGACTCACAGCCTGGCCGAGGCGAGAGAAAGAATCTAACCCATCACCTTCTGGAATGGGAGATGGTACCCAGGACTGTCCTTTCTACACATCTATTCACAGAGGAGAAGATTCAGTTTCCCAAGAAGAAACCAAAGTGCTTACTAGGAAAGGGGAACAGATGCTGGACAACCCAAAATGGCAAATGCCCATTATTCCACATTTCTAATATTTTGATTCTTGACTTTGGGCATGGTCCATAGTCTAGTCAGTCTTTATTTAGCCTGTGTGAACCTTAAGACATAGTTTGAGATATTCCACTTTGTTATTCCAGTCCTGTATGTGGTCCAGAGACAGTCCTCCATGTCGTCATCCTGCTCTCATCTGAGTGGGAACATACTTTCAAAGAGATTAGATAAGAACTCAGGAGCTGAGAATATTGTGGCATCAATGTGAGATACCGGGATGAGCTACCTTTATTTATTTATTTGTTTGTTTGTTTGTTTATTCTATGTAAGTAGAAACAAGTTCAAGGCTATTATTTCCTGTAAGTTAAAAACGGGTAATATAACACCAGGGAAATCTTGCTAATCTAATTGAAATTTGGGGCCTGTATAGGTCAAATATATTTACTGTCCATCAAAGGTGATGTTTTTGACACAGTAGAGGATCCTGTTTCCTTGAAAATGGCTCGTAGGCTGGTTGGTTTGGGATTTTTTGAATGTCATCCTAATTTAAGGTATTATCCTTTGCTTTTAAATGTTACAGGGGAGAACTTATCCATTTCGGGGTGCCTTCCCTCCAGTGTGGAATCCCATTGCCTATCTGGATTACAACAATCTGTGGCGGACAATGGATAACATGGGAAAGGAGGTAAAGTGTGTGTGCAGCTTGCACATGACCTGTTACTGAAATATCAACAGCAAATGTTTAGTATCCATCCTTCCACAGTGCAGGGAACATTGCTCTGGACGTTGATGCATATCATTTCCAGTGTACCCAACAACTCTGCCAAGCTGGTAGTATTTCTGCTTTACAAATGAAGAAAATCAGTGCCGAGGGGTTACATAATTTCCCCAAGACCACACAACAAGGGACAGAATTCAAACCCACATTTCTCTGATGCTAATGTGTGTGCCTGTGTTTTCAACCTATGCCACTGAGAATTTATGTGACATATTTTTGCCGGGAGTCCTACTTATAGTGATCTTATCCATATGTTATGCCACTTGAGATAGTAAAGGAGAGAAGGATTCGTTTCCCCAAAGCTTTAAAATGGGTGTTAGCTTTCAATAATAATTATGATGTTGACCATCATAATTACATATTAATTTATACATATATATATATGCATTATTATTATTATTTTGGCAACAGCATTAAGGCATAGAATCCAAAGAGCTATCCATCCCAAACCCACCACTATCTATACATAGAATTCTATGCCAATCACACAGTCCAACATAGACAGAGAAACCAGTTTTCAGAGGTTTTCCTGAGGGCCTCTTGGCAGGGCAGTGGGCAGTAACCATCAGACCTAAATGTGGGCCCTTCTTTCTCTGCAGATTCCAGCTGATGCACCGTGGGAGGCACCACATGCAGAGGAATGGGATAAGATGACCATGAAAGATCTCATCGAAAAAATCTGCTGGACAAAGTAACCTTGACTATTTAAAACATTTTTTTTAATCTTCCCTTCAGATCGTTCCTATCCTATCTTGAACTGCAGTGTTTTTCTTCATAAGTTATAGGAAAAAAGTTAAGAGGAAACTTAATGACCTTTCCATCAGTAGCAACTTTGGGGGCCCTTTAGACACTCAGAGCAGGATTGAACATAAAATGTATCTAAAACATAAGAAGAAAAGTAGGTGAAGGAAGCTGAACTTTTTTTTTTTAATGAAACGGTTGTGTGCTTTGCAATAAAAGAAGTAATTGTGTTTTCAGATAATATAGAGGTCAGCTACAGAAGCAATTTGGAAAGATATTAAAGTAATTTAATATAAATATAGAAGAACTGGAGGGAAGCTAGTCTATATTAATGAAAAATATAAACGATATGTTTTCACTGAGAATCTGTGTTATTAGCTGAGTTACTTACAGATCATTCAGCCAGCATTTTGGGGCTGCTATGTGAAAGCACAGTATGAAGCACTGAGGAATGGTGGTGAACTTGTTAGGCATGGCCCCTAACCTCACGGAGTTGATATATTTTTAGCAGGAGAGACTGTCATTATACACATATTACATAATTCTAGGAGAGACTGAAACTGGGAACCTGACCTGTCTGATGGCAAAGGAGAGATTGCTTGTTGAAGCAATCTTTAAACAGAAACCAAGGAGTTAGTACATCAACTAAGAATGAGCCACAGAGGATGGGAAGGGACAGGGAAGGATGGATGGTGTCGGGGCAAGGAATCTTCCAGGAATGTGCCCTAATGGACGTGGAAAACAGGAAAGATAGATGGTGTGAGAGGATGGTATCTTCCATGAATGAGCCATAATAGATGGGGGGAGACAGGAAGGGTGGATGCTATGGGAATTAAGAGCCTTCATGGAAGGTGCCATAGGGGATGGGGGAAGACAGGAAGGGTGTTTAGCGTGGGGATGTGTTATCTTGCAGGAGGAGTAACAGTGGATGGGGGAGTTAGGAAGAGTGGATGGTGTGCAGAGGTGGTATATGCCAGGAATGATCTAGTAGTTGAGGGAAACAAGAAAATGGATGTTGTGAGGGGATGGTATCTTTCAGGAATGAGCCACAGTGGATGGAAGGAGACAGGAAAGATGGATGGTGTGTGCAGATGGTATCTTCCAAGAATGAGCCAGTTGATGGGAAAGAAAGGAAGAGTGGATGGTGTGAGGTGATGGTATCTTCAGGAATGAGCAACAGTGGATGGGGAGATAGGAGGGTAGACGGGTCGGATTGTATCTTCCAGGAATGAGCTATAGTGCATGAGGGGAGACAGAAAGGATGTATAGTGCAGTAGGATGATATCTTCCAGGAGTGAGCCATTAACCATGGAGGGGGACCGGAAGGGTGGATAGTGTGTGGGGTTGGTACATTCAGGAATAAACCATATTGTATGCAGGTGTCAGGAACAGTGGATGATGTGGCAGAATGGTTTCTTCTGAGAGTGAGCCACTGTTGACAGGGGAAACAGGAAAGATGGATGGTGTGGGAAGATGGTATGTGCCAGGAATGAGCCATAGTGCATGGGTAGAGACAGGAAGGATAGATGGTGTGGTGGGATGGTGTCTTCCAGGATAAGCCACAGTAGATGGGGGAGGGTGTGTGGTGTGGGGATAGTATCTTTGGGGAATGTACCAGTTGGTGGAGGATATAAGAGATATATTATGTGAGATGATGGTATCTTTCAGGAATGAGTCACAGAGGATGGGGGGAGAGAGGAAAGAGGGATGGTATGTGTAGATGGTATCTTCCAAGAATAAGTCAGTTGATGGAGGAGACAGGAAGAGTGGATGCTGTGGGGAGATGATATCTTCCACGAATAAAGTCAGCTGATGGGTGAGACAGGAAGAGTATGGTGTGAGGGGATGGTATCATCAAGGAATGAGCAACAGTGGATGGTGGAGAAAGTAAGGATGGATGATGTGAATGATGATATCTTTCTGGAATGAGCCACAGTGGATGGGCATAGATGGAGAAAGGTGGATGATGTGACAGAATGGTATCTTCCAGAAATAAGCCATAGTGCATAAGGGAGACAGTAAGGATGGTTTATTTGGTGGGATGGTGTCACCAGGAATGAACCACAGTGCATGGGGGAAAGGGAAAGGATGGACAGTGTGGTGGTATGGTATCTTCCAGGAATGAGCCAGTTGATGGGAGAGAAAGGAGGAGTGGGTGGTGTGAGAGGATGGTGTCTTCCAGGAATAAGCCACAGTGCATGGAGGGAGACATGAAAGATGGATGGTTTGGTGGAATGATATCTTCCAGGAAAGAGCCATAGTGCAAGGGGAGAGAAAGGAAGGATGGATCCTGTGGGGGATGTTATTGTTACCAAGTCCAAGCTCTTCTTTGCTTGCCACACGACAGGCCAATGAATCGGAGACGAGATGTTGAGGCAAGGAATATGACTTTATTCAGAAAGTCGGCAGACCGAGAAGATGGCAGACTAGTGTCTCTGAAAAACCATCTTCTCGGAGCCTGGATGCCAGTTTCTTTTATAGAATCAGAGAGGGAGAGGCGGTGAGGAAGTAAAGTAAAAGGGCCATCAGTCTTGCAAAACATCTCCTGGAATGGCCAGCCTCTGTGAGGGGTTGTGTTAGTTTCTTCTTTCTGGCAGCCATCCACAGGTGGGCGGGGTCAGATGGCCTCCCTGTGAGCTGAACAGCAGAGGGGCAGGGTTCCCTGAGGCAGGCCATTATGTGTGATTAGAATAACAAAAGCAACGAAAAGCAAAGCTTAAAGTCAAAGAAACAGGTCCAACGTAGAGTCCGATTTAGCTCTACCCTGTTACATTACATTCCAGGATTGACCCATAGTTGATGGTGGGGACAGGATGAGTGTATGGTATCTATCAAGAATGAGCCACTGTGGATGTGGGAGACAGAAAAGATGGATGGTGTGGGAGGATGGTTGTTCTAGGAGTGAGACATAGAGGATGGGGGTTGGGGAGGAAGGGTGCATGGTGTGGAGGAATGGTATATTCCAGGAATGAGCCAGAGTGTAGGGGGAGATGGTAAGGATGGATGAGATAGGGGGATTTATGTTCCTGGAATGAGATGCAATTAATGGGAGCAGACAGCAAGGGTAGATGGTGTGGGAAGATGTTGTCTTCCAGTAATGAGTCAGTTTTGGGGAGAGACTAGAAGTTTCCATGGTATCTTCTAGCAATGAAGGAGAGTGAGTTGGGAGGGGTGGGGGCAGGGGCCCACAGGAAAGCTAGATGGTTTGAGGGGAGGGTATCTTTCAGGAATGAGCTACAGTGACTGTAGGGGGAAACAGGAAGGGTGGATGAGGTGGGGGCAAGGTATCTTCTAGAACTGAGACAAGTATTGGGGGAGATAGGAATGATGTGTGGTGTGAGAGACTCCATCTTCCAAGAATGAGCCACAGTGGATTGTGGTTCTATGGGAAAATATATGGTGTGGGAGGATGGTATCTTCCAGGAATGAACCACAGTGGATAGGGGAAGACAGTAAGGGGGTAGATGGTGTGAGGAGATGGTATATGCCAGGATTAAACCATAGTGGATGGTGGGTTACAGGAAGGATGGATGGTGTGGGAAGATGGTATCTACCAGGAATGTCCGACTGTGGATGTGGGAAACAGAAAAGATGGATGGTGTGGGAGGATGGTATGTTCCAGGCGTCAGCCATAGTTGATGGGGGGCACAAAAAGGTGGATGGTGTGAGAACATGGTATCTTCCAGGTATGAGCCATTGTGAATGGGAACGACAGGAAAAGTGAATGCTGTAAGTGGATGGTGTCATCCAGGAATGAGCGACAGTGACTGGGGTGGGGGGAGAGGAAGGGTGGATGATGTGGGAGCATGGTATCTTCCAGGAATGAGACAAGTGATGGGGGAAGACAGGAATGATGGATGGTGTGAGATGCCATCTTCCAGGAATGAGTCACAGTAGATGGCAGTAGACAGGAAAAAGTGCATGGTGTGGGAGGATGGTATCTTCCAGGAATGAACCACAGTGAGTGGGGGAGATAGGATGTGTGTGGTTGGATGGGAATTTCCAGGAATGAGCCATAGTGGATTGGGGGGGAGGGATACAGGAAGGGTGCATGGTATAGGGGAATGGTATGTTCTAGGAGTCAACCATAGTTGTAGGGAGGAGACAAAAAGGGTGGATGATGTGGAAATATGGTATCTTCCAGGTATGAGCTACTGTGGATGGGGGAAACAGGAAAGATGGGAATAGTATCTTGCAGGAATACAGCAGTTGATGGGGATATCAACAGCAGTTGATGGGGATAGGAAGAGTAAATATAGTAAGGGAATGATGTTTTCCTCGAATGCACCAAGTAGGTAGGGTGAGATGGGTGGGGGGATGGTATCTTCTAGGAATGAACCAGGTACCATCCAGGAATGAACTGCAGTGATTGACGGTAGACAGGTGGGTGCATGGTGGGTGGGGAGAATGGTATCTTCCAGGAATGAATCAGGGTAATGGGGAAGTGAGAGTGTCAACAGGAAAGTTAGATGGTGTGGTTACATGATGTGATAGTATCTTCCAGGAACGAGTCACTGTGGACGGGGAGACAGGAAAGATGGATGGTGTGGGGGAATGGTATCTTCCAGGAATATCGGTTAATCGGAGGGAGTCAGGAAGGATGGATGGTGAGGTGAATGTTTTCTTCCAGTGATAAACCACTGTTGGGAGAGGCAGAGTAGATGGTATCTACTGGAATGAGCCAGTTGATGGGTGGAGACAGGACATGTAGTTGTGCGGTGAATTATATGTTCCAGGAATGAGTTACAGTGTATGGGGTGAAAGAGGAAGAATGGATGGTATAGGATGTTGGTATCTTCTAGGAGAGAGCCACAGTGATGGGGGGGCAAGATACCATGTCCCCACATCTTCCACCATGCTTGTCTCCCCTCACAGTCACTGTAGCTCATTCCTGGATGATACCATCTCCTCATACTCTTCCTGTCTTCCCCCATCTACTATGGCTCATTCCTGGAAGATACCATTCCCCCCACCCATCCACCTTTCTGTCTCCCCCTACCTGCTGTGACTAATTCCAGGAAGATACCACGTCCTCACACCATCCACTATTCCTTTCTCCCCCATCAACTGGCTCATTCCTGGAAGATACCATACTAACATACAATGAATGCTCCTGTCTCCCCCCTTTCTACTGTGATTCATTCCTGGACCACACCATCCCCTCTTCCTTTCCCTCCCCCCCGATCACTGTGGCTCATTCCAGGAAGATACCATTCACCACATCTTCCAGGAATGAGCCACAGTGGGTAGGGGAAGAGGGGAAGGATGGATGATGTGGGGGGATGGTATGCCTAGGATTAAACCATAGTGTATGGAAAGGATAGGAAGAGTGGATGGCATGGGGGGATGGTATCTTCCAGGAATCAGTGACTGTAGATGGGGAAGACAGGAAAGATGGATGATGTTTGGATGGTATGTGCCTGGAATGAGCCATAGTATGTGGGGGGGAGACTGGAAGAGTGATGGTGTGAGGAGATGGTGTGGTCCAGGAATGAACCATAGTAAAATGGGGGGAAACAGAAGGGTTGATTATATGTTGAGATGATATCTTTCAAGAATGAGCTAGTTGATGGGAGAGACAGGAATAGTGGATGGAGTGAGGATATGGTATCTCCCAGGAATTAACCACAGTGCATGAGGGGAGACAGGAATGATGAGTGGTGTGTGTTTGTGGGGGAAGGGTGGCATCTTCCAGGAATGCACCAGTTATGTGTGTGGGGGGGGTGTGTACAGGAAGATTAGATGGTATGGTTGTGTGAGGAGATGGTATCTTCCAGGAATGAGCCACAATGATGGGGGATATAGCAGGAGTAATATAGTGAGGGAACCGGTATCTTCCAAGATGAGATACAGTGGTTAGGAGGAGACAGGAAGCCATTGGAGTGATGGCATCTTCCAGGAAGGAACCACAGCGCTTGGTGGGGGAATGCTACAGGAAGAGTGGATGGTGTGAAAAGGTGGTATCATGAGGCATGAACCACAGTGATTGTGAGAGGAGACAGGTAGGGTGAATGTTCTGGGTGCAAGGTATCAGGAAGGGATGAGCCATACTGGATGGGCTGTACACACGATAGATGAGTGATGTGGGGGATGGTATCTTTCAGGAATGAGCCACTGTGGATGGGGGTGGGGGACAGGCTGGTGCATGCTGGGTGTGAAGAATGGTATCTTCCAGGAATGAATCACAGTGTATGGGGGATACAGGAAAGATGGATGATGTAGGAGGATGGTATCTTTTAGGAATGACCTGCAATTAATGGTGGGGGACTGTCAGGAAGGATAGATGGTGAGGGGGATGCTTTCCTCCAATGATGTATCAGTTATTGAGAGAGACAGGAAGAGTGAATGGTATCTTAAAGGAATGAGCCAATTGATGGGGGATACAGGACTGAAGGATGGATGGTGTTGGGGGATCATATATCTTCCACAAATGAGCACACTGGATGAGTGGAGATCGGACATGTGGGTATGGGGAGGATATATGTTCCAGAAATGAGTCATAATGAATTGGATAAAACAGGACCAATAGATGGTGTGGGGTGTTGGTATCTCACAGGGGTGAGCCACAGTGATGGGGGAAGACAGGAAAGATGGATGATGTAGTGAATGGTATCTTTCAGGAATAAGCCATAGTGGATGGAGGAGACAGGAGATAGGGTTAGTGGCGGGGATGATGTTCCAGTAGCGAGCCTTAGTAGATGGGGAGAAATAAGGAAGGGGAGGGATGGTTTCTTTCAGGAATGAATCCTGAATGATGGGATGGATGGAAGCATAAATGGTTGAGGCATGATATTTTCCAGTTATTAGCCACAGATAATGGCGGGAAATGTGAAGGTTGGATAGTGTGGGAAATGCTCCCCCACCCCAGTATAGGGAACAGGGAACAGCTTCTGAAGGCCCTGAGATGGGGAGATTGACACGTTTTAGCAATGAATGGAGAGTATACCTGGATCATAAAGATGCCATGAGGAAGTGATGGGATGAGAGTTTGGAGAACTTGTTGACAGGCTGATGGTGCAAGATATATTGGCCATATTCAAGACTTTTGACTTTTACTGTGAATGTCACTGAAGGATTTTAAGCAGAGTGGGGTTTTATTTGTTTGTTTGTTTTTTAAGTTTTGGACTGTTAAAACACTTAATTGGCTGTAATGTAGAGAAGGATCATGAGGGCCCAGGAGCAGCCACCATTGTTTTAAGCCAGGTGAGGGACAGTGGTAGCCTGGACCAGGGTGGGAGCAGGCGGGGTGTTAAGGAGAGAAAGTTTGTTCAAATAAATGCAGACAATATCCTTAATGAACTCTGACAAGCATATTAACCCTTTAGATTGCATTGGGATTAGCATGTTTGGACTAACCCATAATTTCCTAAAAGTAAGGGAAAAGTTTATTTTCCCCAAGAGTTAAAATCTGCATTCCTTCAGAAATTGAGTCCATGAGTTGTTTTTTTTCAAAAGCAATAGAACTGTTTTCCAGCCATGCTAAATTGTGTTTTAAAAAGGTAATGTCCTGTGAAGCATGTACGTATTTACTCCTAACTTCCGCTCTTGTTCTGTGACCAGGACTGCTAGGCAGTTTGCATCTCTCTTTGTGAATATCAATGTGACCTCTGAACCCCACGAGGTGTCTGCCCTATGGTTCTTGTGGTATGTGAAGCAGTGTGGAGGCACCACTCGGATATTCTCCATTACCAATGGGGGCCAGGTATGGAGTGTCCATTCTCACACTAAACTTCATTTGTGATTTTGCCCTCATCGAGTGAAGTACCTTAATACTTGCTTCTATATTTTGAAACATGAGTGAATTTGAAACATGGATTTTTGAAACGATCTCCAAAAAACTTTTCTGAAAACAAAATTTCTCATTTCCTTTTCTTGTTCCTGAAAATAAGTTCACAACTAAAGAATGTTTCATTTTGAATTAATTAGGTTTGAGGAATTCAGTTCCTTCCTTTTGGAAGTAGGTAAAATTAGACTATTTATGTAGGAGGAGCTAAATTACTAAAATCAACTTATTTCCAAAAATTTCTAGTACTTGTAAAATTGTACTTCAAGTCATCTCTGTTCCAGACATGAGGCTTTTTTGTCCCATTCTGTGTCTCGGAGTTATTATTTTATGTTAACTGTTATAGAATGGAAGTGACTATTCTTTCTTCTAATTCAAGTGATTTATTGGTTACTCTTTCAATAGTAAATTCTACATTTTGGCTTCTAAATTTTTGCTGCCCACTAGCATTTGCCCAGCTTCCATACTACTGCCATTACTGATGAATGAACTCATTTGACTCACTGGCTGGACACACAGCAAACCAGTGGTGAAACCAGAATCTTAATTCCCTGATTTTCCAGATTCTGAGATTCTTTGTTTCAAGGCTATCCTTTATCGGAAGAAAATGGATATCTCTTTTCTAGGAATGTTATGCCTCGATGGGCTAAGGTTTAATTAGGATCAGTTTACTTCTAACTTATGTTCTGTTTCATAGTGTGAGGTGTAGAGTCCTTGTCAACTGAGTGAAATGTTCCTTTCCTTGGGAGATCTCCAGAAGTCCCCAAGTTGTTCTTGTGGTCCCAAGAGTTATTGCCCATTTGACCCTTAGCTTTAGCAAACTTAAGGCAGTTGCATTTTTTAAGTGTCTTTACACTTAGAAATCCCACATTACTCTTTTTAACCTATATTTTACTTTCTGAGATATCATGACTCGTATTTTATATTTACATCCCTCATTCAGGGAGGCCAAGATACTTCTAGGCAAACTCCACATGACCTTTTGGAAGGCACAGTTCACATTATGAATCTCAGACCATTATCACAGTATCTTTACAAAGAACTTAGACTTATCCTTTAATAGTTTAGTTCCAGAAATACTAGACGCGAAGGAGTGGATAGTGAACACAAATGGAAATAGTTCATGGTCTTTCCACTATACTAACATTCAAAGTAACTCTTGGAAAACAGAAGTCACATCATAAATTAAATGGTCCCAGTTTTGTGAGGAAGGATGGATCATGAATTTAGGGCTAAACTGCTTTGGGAATATTTTTATAAAGAACTGTGGTTGTGTCATTAGAACAATAGCCAGTTATTCAAGTGTAAGAATCATTCTGTGGCTGCTGACACAGGCTTTCTGGAAGGTGATTGTCAAATGTTGGGCTGTTCTTCAGTCTACCTACATGTATTTGTAACCATTCAAAGAATCTTCTACAGCAGGCTAAAGACATTCCCCCTGGTTCTTATAAAATGCACTGTATTAAGGACTGACCTTAGATTAAGCTGGAAGCATGACCATGGTGAGTGTAGCAGATGGCAGTAGGGCAGAGCACTTGTGGTCTTACAGAGCTGCTCAGGGGGACTATTTCACAGTGTCTGGAGGAATAGGCAGAGGCTTAGTCTTCACCCTTCGGCCCCCGCAGTGAAACTTCCGGGCATTTTGGCAAAAGTTTCTCAAGAGCTGAGGTTTGGATTCTTAGAACATCATTGGGTGATGACCAGGTGATCCTTGAGAGCACCATGAGCCTGTTCTGCCTAGACAACCCTGGGCTGGGACTTTAAGAAACCGAGGGGAGTTAGAAACCGCATCCCCATCTCAGTGAAACTAGAAAAAAATAATTAATTAAAAGAAAAGAAATCTTCTGAAAGTTTAGATTCCCGTACAGACTATGAAGCCAAGGCCCCCCTACCCATCGGCTGCTGGGTCACATGTGGGCCTTTTTGGTTCCAAAAATCACGCAACTTCATGTCTGCTATATTGTTTGTGTCTTCTAATGAGCCCAATGCCAGGGCCTTGCCCGTTGAAGGAGATCAATCAAGGGTTGTTGTCTTGAGTTGAACAGTTTTTAGCAAAGAGAAGGTCATTATAGTTTATGTTTATACTTGGAACATAAAGAATAAAGACAAAAGCTTCACACATAATCTCACCCCGTCTACTGTTAACATTTTAATGTATTTCCTCATTAAGATTATACCATATAAGTGGTTTATATATTTTACTTTTTCACTATTAAATTATTTAAAATATCAAACAAAAAAGAAAGAAAGAAACCGCATCCCCTGGGAGAAGTGCAGCATCCTCCCTGTCCCAGGGTTCCCTCTATGCACTGCACTCTTGGGCACTTGAAGCCCACGGACTTGCTGTTACTTGCATTCGGTCAAGGTGCCAGTGGTATAGGGGAACCTTCCTTCTGATTCTGTGATTTTATTTTAAATTTCTATTGGGGTATAGTTGACTTGCAATGTTGTGTTAGTTTCAGGTGTACAGCAAAGTGAATCAGTTATACATATGCATATGTCCACTCTTTTTTAGGTTCTTTTCCCACATAGGCCATTACAGAGTATTGAGTAGAGTTCCCTGTGCTATACAGTAGGCCCTTATTAGTTATCTATTTTATATATAGTAGTGTGTATGTGTCAATCCCTATCTCCCAATTTATCCCTCCCCCGCCATTCTGTGATTTTATAAGCTGGTAACAGCTTTTCGTCACCAGATGCTGTGTAGAGCATGATGATTGAGGTATCTTGGTAGACTGCCTCTGTCCTAATGAGTTCTTCCAATAGTTAAGGGTGCAGAGGGTGGAGGTATGGCCTGTGACTTTCTGGAGGTTTCTGATCAGTGGTAAATATGATCTTCCTTCCTTGGGCTTTTATAACATTTCCTTTCCTGCCTGCCTTCTCCTGTAGGAACGGAAGTTTGTAGGTGGATCTGGTCAAGTAAGCGAGCGGATAATGCACCTCCTCGGGGACAGAGTGAAGCTGAGGTGTCCTGTCACCTATGTTGACCAGTCAGGTGACAACATCGTGATAGAGACATTGAATCATCAACTTTATGAGGTAATTCAGTTTCGTCAAAAAAGAGCGTATATTATGGGACTTCCCTGGTGGTCCATTAGTTAGGACTCCCCGCTTGCACAGCAGGGGGCACAGGTTCAATCCCTGGCGGGGGAACTAAGATCCTGCATGCCGCACATCAAGGCCGAAAAAAAAAGAGAAACTTATATTAAATAGGTCTCCTGTCTTCTGTAGCTTCTAACTAAATATAATCCAAGCAGTGGCGTAATTAATGCTGGCGTATTTCTGACTCGGTCTTCCAAATTACCAGACTTGGTCGACTGCCTTATTCTGTTTTGTTGCCTCACAGTGGCCTCATACTGTACATTGTTACTGCTTACTGTCATTCGAAATGGTAAATGTGATGTTTCACGCTCCCTGCAAAGACTGCGACTCAGGTTTGAGATGGTATCTTGTGTCTGTGTGTTTTAGTGCCGATACGTAATTAGTGCCGTCCCTCCAACTTTGACTGCCAAGATACACTTCAGACCAGAGCTTCCTTCAGAGAGAAACCAGTTAATTCAGCGTCTTCCAATGGGGGCTGTCATTAAGTGCATGATGTATTACAAGGAGGCCTTTTGGAAGAAAAAGGGTAGGTTGCACTTATTCATGGTTAAATTGTATTAAGCAAAGACCATGCTCTTTTAGGAACATTTTATGCTACACACTGAACAGAAAAAAAGATAAGTGTTTCCAGCTGGTAGAGAAAGGATCAGAAATCTCAGTCTGTCCACTCCTCATAGCCCCGGGCAACACAAAATGACCCCAAGAGCGCTTGCTGGCAGTGGGGGGGAAGGAAGAGGTCCCTCTGGTCGCGGGACCACATTGCCCAGACCCCTGGCATATGTCTCACCACTTACTCTTCATGAGCAGAGACAAAGGAGCACCATGGAAAGAGCACTCCTTTGAAGTTACACATCCCTGGGCTCCACTTGCTTACTAGCTGTGAGGCCTCAAATGACACTTCACCTCTCTCAGCCTCAGCCTCTGTGTAAAATGGTAATGAGACCTGCTGTTGGGGTGTTGTGAGGATAAAATGAGGCAGAGTCTGGGCAGATATGGTGTCTGTTGTTGCTAAGCCTTCAGCTCACACTCAAAGGATTCCTTCCTGCCACTTCTTCCATGGTTTCACAGGGGCGATTCCCTCTGACACACCCTCCTCTTTCCCATATATTCCAGGACTCCAGGGCCATCTTCATTTTACTCATGCACTGATCATACCTGACCTTTATGTAAAGGTCACCGAGATGGGTCATTTTCTAATGGGTCTGGGTGACCAACCAAACATCCTTGTATAGTCAGTGTGCGTATTTAATAGTAAATAACTTCTAGAGTTGGGGCAAAGACCAATAGTTTAAGATTTGCCTTCCTCTTAGAAAAAGAGTTATATATATATATATATATCCCTCTTAAATCTCTGGTGAGGTTACTCAATCTCCTATTGATTTTCTTCTGGTTAAGATTACTGTGGCTGTATGATCATCGAAGACGAGGAAGCTCCGATTTCAATAACCCTGGATGACACCAAGCCAGATGGATCGCTGCCCGCCATCATGGGGTAAGTTAGAGCTGGGTGTTCTGCATTTTTCAAACTCTGTTGATGTATTGGTGTGTGTGCTGGCAGAACATGTTGTTTTGCACTAGAGCTCAAGCAATGCTGAATAACCCTACAGACAATTTATGTCATGTTTCCATGTATGAAAATATTAGAGTATGTGGCACAAGAACACTGAGAAACTTTACTAAAATTAACACCACTTTGAACTTGTGCCCATATGTTTCTTTCCCCCATAAACTTACACGTGGAGGACAGAGAAAAAAACGCAGCTAGACAGGCGGGATGGTAGACCACCTTGCCTACAGGATGTTGACAACCATTCTGGAATGAGAACTGTTTTATCCTGTAAAACCTTCCAAAGTTATGTTTTCTGGGCTTTATTCCTTTCTCCATTCTAGACATCACTACCTAGCAAGTGTCAATATGTTAATTGTTGGAATTCCCTGGTGGTCCAGTGGTTAGGACTCCGCGCTTTTGCCGCCGAGGGCCCGGATTCGATCCCTGGTCGAGGAACTAAGATCCCACAAGCTGTGTGGCACAGCCAAAAAAAAAAAAAAAAAGAAAGAAAGTGAAGAAAAATATGTTAATTATTACCCTGGGAGATAAGATGGATGACTAATGAGGAAGTGCAGTTCAAAGGAGAACCAGGCCTTGAGTGTAGGGCACTTTTTCCAGTAGGTCACTCTATGGCTACTTCACCAGGGATGGTCCAGGGCAAGGTTCTGTGTCTGGAAGAGGAGAGCTCTTTTTCTCTCCTACCATCCCCTCACACGGCTGCTCTGCCCTCTGGAGACTAGGGGTCCAGAGAGGGAATCGGAGCTCCCACAAAGAGATTTCTAAGGAGTGCCATAGCCTCCCAGTTGCCATGTCTTTTAGTCCTCCTCAAAGCAATACAAACAAAAGGGCTATTTATTCTACCACATTGCAATAAAAGAGCACAGCTTCTATAGCAGTCAGTGACTTTAGAAACCAGTGGTTTTCCCCTTCACCCCGAGGAGAGTTGAGCTCATGTGCATTGCATCACTGAAGGGAAATTACAAAATCAAAAGGAGCAGACCCATGACCCTAGGGACTTAGAAAAAGGCTATGCTACTGGACTGCCAACAAGACATTTTATAACTACTTCTCTGGCTGTAAAATATAAGAAATAGCACCAGCCTCCCTGGTAAGGGCAGGTGCTCACAATGTAAAGACTATAGGAACATTGCACCCTGTTCATCTCTGACCCCCCTGGGCAAGAAAATACATAGATTGTTTGGGCAGTTTGCCGTCGCCTTCTATGTGCCAAAGAAATGCAGGAGGTTGAGGTAGAGGTTTCAGGAGACTTGTCGGTCAAGATCAATCCAACTGTAGATGAAAGAATATTGATGTTCTTCTTGCCCTGGGTATTAAATATTGCGGCATCTGCTCTTCCGGCATTTCTTTACGTTTTTTAACAAGGACATGTATTGCAGAAGCCTTCTAGATGGTAATGGGCTTATTTAGGCAGCTCCTAGAAAGTGATACTTTGATCTGTTTTATCTGGACAATCGCTTCCACCCTGTTCTTGCCTTGAAGCTATATTGCCTCTACCCTGCTCTTTGCTCTAGGCAATGAAAGCCTTGAAGACAGGGGTGGTATAATTGCCCAGCACTGTTTGTGATAACTAGTGCCTTTTGGAAACTAGAAAGGACCTTGTACTTTAGAGCTGTGAAATGTTCCCAACCCAAAGCCAGGATGTTTAATTTCTCCAATGAAACACCAAAGGAAGTTCAATGATAGTTGTCCGTTGTTACAATTAGATCAAAGAGGTTATTTCATTCATGACTTGAGATTTGACAGATATAGCCAAACCTAACTGCCCTTTATTTTTTTTTAAACATCTTTATTGGGGTATAATTGCTTTACAATGGTGTGTTAGTTTCTGCTTTATAACAGTGAATCAGTTATACATATACATATTTTCCCATATCTCTTCCCTCTTGTGTCTCCCTCCCTCCCACCCTCCCTATCCCACCCCTCCAGGCGGTCACAAAGCACCGAGCTGATCTCCCTGTGCTATGCGGCTGCTTCCCACTAGAAAAGGGAATTGTAAAAAGCACCCAAGATCTAAAAGGGTTTTCAGATAAATCATTTAATCTTTTATCAGATGTTGGTGATTTTCATTGAAATACTGCATAAGTCTAAAATGATTGATTCTTGCAGAAACCTAAAATTTAACTAAAATCATTACCAGCAAGCCACAACATAAAGTGTTAGTTAAATCAACCAAAATCATGACTATGTCCCCAGAAGTTCAATGGTTCAAATTTCTTAAACAGTCCACAGCTTTGTATCTTTGTTTCGCAGAATGATCTCGAATAACAACTCTAAAGGAATTGCCAATCAAATTGAAGAACAGTTTAATTGGGAGGGGGGCTTGAGGGAGAGGATGAAATACCTGTTTTCAGCCCTCACATTTTCAGTCTTGATCTACTTGTCTTTTCGGTCTAGAACAAAAGAATACAATTTTAAAACTTTTTTTAAATGGAGAAAGAATTTCATTGTCCTTTAGCTCATTTGGATTTTTTGAAAGCTTTCTAATAATAGCATAACTAAGGATTTCTTGTCACAATTCAATTCTTTAAAATATACATGCAATTAGTAATATCAGTATAATAAATAGAATCTATTTGATTAAAGGGAAGCAGAGAGATTATAACTGAGTTTTACTGAGTCACTGAATTTGAGGACTATGCTAGGCCAGTTTTCCAGGAAGCCAACTCGGGGATGGAGATTTGGGTGCAGGAGGTTCTTCAGGAACTGCTATGGGGACCGCTACCTGGGGGGAAGGGAAGGAATCAGGATTGAGCAGAGGGAGAGGCTGGGCTCCGGTGTTGCCCCAACAGAGGCCAAAGCCATCCCTTGGGAAACTCTGGAGCGGGGATGGCCCTTCAGAGGTGTCTGCACTGAGACGAGGGGGTGGGCTTTGGTACCCACCACACTCCAGAGCCAGTCATTCTGGGAAGGGATGGGACCTTGCACCAGGCAGTTCTCTGCTACAGAGTGCAATTGCTAGGGAGGGGTTTGGTTGTGAGCTGAGGGTAATGAGCATTCGGTCCTGAAGAGGGATCTGGGTGGCCCACCATGGCAGCCACTACAGGCACTTTTTTTTTGGCCACGCCTCGTGGCATACGGGATCTCATTGCTCCCCGACCAAGGATCGAACCCGTGCCCCCTGCAGTGGAGGCACAGAGTCCTAACCACTGGACCGCCAGGGAATTCCCAACACGCACTTATTGATATTTGTTTTTCCAGCTTTTATCAAGTACTTGGCAGACAGCAACAGTCATTACCAGGATAATCATTTAAAGCAACATTAATTCATCTGACAGTTCATTTCCTACTGTATGCCAAGGGCTGTGCTAAACTTTGGGGGTAAAATATTGAGTAGGAGGTGACCTGTTGTTTAGGATCCCACAGCCTAGCAGGGAGGACAGAGAGGCAGATGAAGACAGTCTGGCATTTGCTCTAGTAGAGGGAAATAATGGGAGGGTGTGGGAGAGTCTATTAATGCTGAGTAGGTGGAGGCAAGAACACTTTAAAGAGACAACTCTTAAGATAAACCACTGTCGCCTAATCGTTCAAATGTAACCTCTCTCTCCAGCTTCATCCTTGCTCGAAAAGCTGACCGCCTTGCTAAAGTCCATAAAGAACTAAGGTAAGTATTTACACCTGAAACATATAAAAGGTTAGCTTTATATTGTGCTTGTTGCACTAACAACAGGATAACAGCATTATGAAAACTGCAATAATTCATTAATCTCAAAATCTCAACAAATCAACCTTTTTGTATTTCACTACGCCCCCTTGACTCAGTCCTTGCCCATATGCGTATATCAATTTAGTGTCACATCTTTGTGTTCATTTTACAGTGGTTGGGAGGTAGGCTTTCCCAGTAAATGGGTGGAGAAAAATCATTTTAAAAAGTTAGCTGTGAATAAAGCTTAAAAGGACAAGTCCCAATCACCTTGCCAGACCATTAGTCTTTCTCCAAGGTTCTCTGACATGTACTTTTCCTGAAAAGCAAATCTATACATAGGTCTTCCAACCTATTCCAACTTGTATACATAAAAGTATGCTCCTTTGATTATCTGGGATACAGCTCTGATGTTCCCTTCTCCCAAGAGCTTCCCAGTAGAAAACAATTATTTTAGGACAATGGCTTTTTTCTTTTTGTCTCCCTTTCTCTCTTTCTGTTTTGTTGTATTTGTTTTGCTTTGTTTTGCACTGGAATCCTTTGTTCAAGTAAAATCTTACCTGGAACTCTTACCTGGAAACACTCATTAGGCTGTTGGGGGGGCTGCCTCTGGACATTTCTGGGCTTCCCTTCTTTAGGGTAACCCTAAATCCTTTGTTAGCTTTTGAAGAGGGCCAATACGCAGGCAAATGTATACTTCTCTCTGCATTTGATTTAAAAATTAAGCAGCAAATCCACTAGCAGCCCTTGCTTTGAGAGCTACTTTGATGACTTTGCAAGTCAGAGAAAGGCCGCAGAAGTTCCCACGTTTGCACACGGATTTGTTTATTTGAGCAGCCGTGAGATTTGATGTCAGGAAGGGGGAACCCTTTTGTTGTTCGCCTACTCACTCAATAGAGGAAGAATTTGGGGGTCCAGTGATGGGGAATGATTTGTTCAAGGCTCCACCGCTAGCTTCTGACAAAGTCAAAAATAGCATCGAATGTGTGCTTTTTTTCATTACGTCACACTAAGCTTGACATTTTCTTTTGGATTTCCTGCATTCCCTCCTTATTAATAGTAAAATAAATACCAGCCTGGATGTAGACATTTGGTTATGATTCCACATAGTGGCTAAACTTCTCAAAATTTGTATAAGGCAAAAACCCTTAGAACTCCGAATGTCATCGACTAAAGTAATGGTTCTCAGGACCAACTGCATCAACATTTCCCAAAGAATGTTTGGAAAATTCTTCTGAGGCTGGTAGATTATGATTTGGTAGGTTAGGGGTGGGGCCCGAGTACTTGTATTTTTTAACAAGCTTTTTGAGTGATTATGGCGAGCAGCCAGATTTAGAAACCAGTGGGTAAATTCAACTTGCACAATGACCTCTTTTGGCCATCATTTAAAGTATGCTCTGTTGGGACTTCCCTGGTGGCGCAGCGGTTAAGAATCTGCCTGCCAATGCAGGGGACACGGGTTCAAGCCCTGGTCTGGGAAGATCCCACACACCGCGGAGCAACTAAGCCCGTGCGCCACAACTACTGAGCCTGCGCTCTAGAGCCCACAAGTCACAGCTACTGAGCCCGCGTGCTGCAACTACTGAAGCCCGTGCGCCTGGAGCCTGTGCTCTGCAACAAGAGAAGCCACCGCAATGAGAAGCCCGTGCACTGCAACGAAGAGTAGCCCCCGCTCGCTGCAACTAGAGAAAGCCCTCGCGCAGCAATGAAGACCCAACGCAGCCAATAATTAATTAATCAATTTTTTAAAAAATAGTAAAGTATGTTGTGTTATTTTTAGAGTCCAGCTAATCAATCAGTGCATTGCTCCAACATCCTTATCTTATATAACTTTTCTAAAAAATTTTTATATTAATGGGAGGAAGGGATGGAGAAGATAATTTCCTGATGTGTTTGTATGAGCTAATCCTTGACTCATTTAATAATGTGAAGTATAGTAAATAATGACTTATATTTCTATTATTACTAGTTTATTGTTTATGAATGAAAAATTGCCTACGAAGTAGGTTGATTAGATTTTAAGGTTCACTCTGTTTTAACAAAGATTTTATTATTTTTTATATACTGAAAATAAGTTAAGCATTATTAAGTTTTTCAGAATAATGATTGTCAATACTTTTGTTTTCTAATTGACTCAAAATGTCAGAATTATTTCTTGTAACACTCATGTGAAGTAGGTAAGAATCAGTCACCTATCTTATCATAGAATAGGAAAGATGGTACCATACTTGGCTGAGGATGGATTTTGATTCAGTAAAATTTTATTGAGCACTTACTATAGGAGGGATGCTCAGGAGAGTAGACCCTCGACCTGCCATTAATTAGCTGAGTGATGTTGAGCCAGTCTCTTCCATGCACTGAGCCTCAGCCTCCTCATGTCTGAAATGAGGGGCTTGGATTAGACAGAGAGAGATAGTCAGGTGGACAGTAGTCTTGAGACTTCTTCCAGTTCTGCCTTTCCTTTATCATTATTGATCTGTAGTATAAATGGTGTAAGTGTGAGCATTTGGATAAATTTATAAAGTTACATTTTGTCCCACATTATTCAGAGAGATTGGGGACACATTTAAAAAATATTTTCTAATATAACTTGGCAACATTAAATTGGCGTCTTTTTTTTTTGGCTGTGCTGCACGGCTTGCGGGATCTTAGTTCCCCGACCAGGGATCAAACCCGGGCCCCCGGCAGTGAAAGTGCAGAGTCCTAACCACTGGACCTCCAGGGAATTCCAAAATTGGCGTCTTTTAAAATCTGTTTATTACTAATAACTATAACCTTCCCTTCCCCCCTTTCTTCCCAGCTCAACATTGTTTTGCCTTTTGTCTCTTTAGCTTCTAATGCTTGTCTTACAGATTTGAATTAAACCCTTTGCCATATTTTTTTACAGTTGCTTATTAGCCTGTAAAAAATATTTTGGAGCACTTTTTTAAAAAGTTTTATTGGGGGCTTCCCTGGTGGCACAGTGGTTGAGAGTCCGCCTGCCGATGCAGGGGACACAGGTTCGTGCCCTGGTCCGGGAAGATCCCACATGCCGCGGAGCGGCTAGGCCCGTGAGCCATGGCCACTGGGCCTGCACGACCGGAGCCTGTGCTCGGCAACAGGAGAGGCCACAACAGTGAGAGACCCACGTACCACAAAAAAAAAAAAAAAAAAAAAAAGATTAAATGGGGACTTCCCTGGCAGTCCAGTGGTTAAGACTCTGCACTTCCACGGCAGGGGGTGCGGTTCGATCCCTGGTTGGGGAACTAAGATCCCACGTGCCATGCGGTGCCGCAAAAAAAAAAAAAAAGATTAAATGAGCTTTATATGTTCATAGATCTTTAAAACATAAATATAGGATAGTTAAAAGACACCATCATACTTACTATAGACTTGTAAAAGAGATTATTTTAGAATTTTACATATTCCAGAAAAGTGACTTAGGATCAACTCCTAAAACTGAATTTCATCTCATTTTCCCCATTTTAACTGAATAGATATGGTATTAGGTAGTGAAAGAGGCAAAAATGTAAAAGAGAAGAAAAATTCTGTTGCATCTTCAAAGCACATGACTGTATTCAGGAAAAGAGTTAATCTGAGTGCAGAGATTCATGGAACTGTTCATACAGAAGGCCATTGATTTTCATTTTTCCCTTAATAAATCTAGTTCATTGGCAAGAGCCCTGGAGCTCATTGTGTTTATTCTGTACTCATCAGTCATTACTTCCTTAACATTTTTTGGTTCTTTTTTATAGGAAGAGGAAAATCTGTGAGCTGTACGCCAAAGTGCTAGGATCCCAAGAAGCTTTACAAGTAAGCAGTCTCCAGCTTTAATCCCTAGCAGGTTCTGCTCTGTTTGCTCTAAGTGGTAAAGCAAAGCAGATTCTGGTTTCCTGACAGTGTTATGAAGAGAAGGAATATGCTTACTGGAGGTTTAACTTCAGCAATCACAAAACACCATTAAAAGCTGCTGTCAGTGCATGCAATTTCTGATGCAGCAGTTTCCTGGGCTGTTTAAATGTTCACTGGATAACTGGCAGCCAGTTGTAATGAGAGGCAGGAGCTACAGGTATTATCTCCAGGGTGATTGAGATCAGTTCCCAGAACAGAGGCCCTGCCCTCTTGTCAATGTCAAATGACTGCTGCAAAATAAAATCCCAGCTGTATCGTCATTTGTTGGTGAAGACACAGTAGTATATACTTGATAAGATAGACTGAATCTGGACTCTCTGCCCAGGTCAAAGTCATACTAATTTGTTTTTCTATCTGAAGACTCTATTCACACTTCATTTAGAAATTTCAGTGCTTTCAATCCACCACTGAAAGCAATTATGAGAATGAAATTCTTTTTAAAGGCCCTACCAGATAGCTGGGGGCTCTTTCAGGGGATTATCTCTGAACTGTTCAAAGAATAAACTTGCAGAATGTGTTAGGGAAATCAGAGAAGGTTCTCTCATGTCCCTTGGGAAACATTTTTCATCTTTAATTGTTCCCTTTTTAGCAGGATTCCCATCATTCACGTTTCCAGCTGAGCGAAGGGGTTCTGAAAAAAGCCTTTTTCTTAGACACTGTGCTTTTCTTCTGCCTTCTCCCTCCCACCCTTTTTTTTCCGGCAGTAATGCCTTGGTAGATGGGGAAGTAAAGTCTGTTATTTAGAGAATGCGGAGATTGGAGCAGACCTTTCCAGAACCTGATTGTTGATGGGGTCCTAAAGACTTCAGAATCTGCATGGAGATGCCCTGTCTTCCAGATATTGGAATACTTCACGTCTCTCCTGGGCAAGAGGTTGAGAAAGTCAAAGTATACACGTTTTGTCAGTTGGTACCTCACAAAAGGCCATTACTTGGTACTGTCGTGTTTCCCCTTAAGTTAGAAAAACGGTGCTGCTTTTTTTTTGGTACAGACTATAATTTTGTTTCTCACAGAACACTTAAAATCTTCATCCTCATGGATTTCAATCATCTTTAGCTATCCAACGTCTTTGAATACTTTCCTTATATTTTATTAACTTCCCACATTTAAAGTCCCTCTTTCTGGAGGTAGAGAAGATTCATCTCTCAAGATTCCTAAGCAGTGCAGATTCTAACAAGGAGACATACACGTGCCTCGAATCTGTAAATGAGAGACAGGAAGAGGTGGCTGTGAGAAGGTGACTAAATATTCTAGCACACGTGGTCGCAGAGCCCAGGAGCAGTGCTGCTTTTTTTTTCATGTAAACTTTCTGTTAAAGCAAAGTACATAAGAGCCTTTATTGTTGACTGGCGGCCTTTCAGCTTTGTCTTCCCTTTGAAATTTTCTCCCCATTTAACTGCAGCCGGTGCACTATGAAGAGAAGAACTGGTGTGAGGAGCAGTACTCCGGGGGCTGCTACACGGCCTACTTCCCCCCGGGTATCATGACTCAGTACGGAAGGTACTACCCAGACACTATACCAGTTGATACAAGGCGTGAGCCAAACTTAGAAATAGAGAAGCAAAGCTCAATGGGAATTTTAAAAAATAGCAATCAGCATTCTTATTTCTAATGTCCCAGATAGTTTGTATATTTCTGGATGTCCATAGGAAAAGAAGTATGTCCGTACATAGGACAGTAGCTGACAGCACATAAAATAATCGTAGAGCACTGGTGAGGATTTCAGATGTTGGCGCTACGTGTGAGAATTCTGCAAGCTGCAGTGTCCTCCAAGGGGCCTTCTCGAGCTCAACTAAACATTTAGTCTCGCACAACTACTCTAGGCTCCTGGACAGCAGTCTACATAGAAGGACATGGGCTAAACATGTCTTGCCGGCAGAGCAGCATCAGACATTCCTCTTCACGGGGAAACATCCTCACTCACGGGGAGTTGACACGCGTGCAAGATGGGAGAGTTCACCTTAGCTTAGAAGCCCCATGCGTCACAGGAGCCATGGTCTCTTATAACAGCCTCATAGGCAGTGTCCAGGGTCCCCGCAAGGGACATGCCCAGTTACAAGATGTACCACACTCAAGAAAGCCCAAAGTTATAGACTCTTCCCAGATATTTACAATTCATGACAGTTTCCCATCCCAGATACAAGTTACCAATGTGGGGATGCAAGAGAGCCATTTTTACCACAGGCAGTGCTGCCTGGCAACATATATGGCATTATACCTTCATCAGGTTTCTAGAGGAACAGAACTAGAAGGTTAACTCAAGGTCACGTGTGTCCACAGAGAAGGAAGAAGGGTTTGTTAACCCTTACCTTACATGAGCTTTTTGTTTGTTTTTTCTTGATTGAATTATTAAATAAGCAATGATTTTAGTTCAATTTTAGGTTTATGCCAGAATCAGTCATTTTAGACTTGTGCAGTATTTCAGTGAAAGTCATCAATATCTGATGAAAGATTAAATGATTCATGGGAAAATCTACTTAGGGCTTGGGTGCTTTTTACAATTCCTTTTCCAAAGGACAGCTAGTGTTGGCTATTTGTGTCAGATGTCAAGCTGAGAATGAATAGCCTTTGTTAGGGATAACTGTATTGATGAACTGGAGTGCTTCTGGAGTCTAGAAGATGGGATGAGGATCATGAATAGCTGAAGCTAAGGATTTCTGAGTTGGAAAAAGGCGTGACAGTGGGTTGAGGTGAAGGCCTTTGGGGCGGAGGTAACGGTTTAGGGGATTTCATGAAAGTGGCTGCAGACGTGGCAGGAGTCAAAGCTGACAAGGTAGGAGGTGACAGTTGCTCATTCAGCCCAACCTTTCCGTGGGTCTCTTCACTAGGACCTCTTCATAAGAGAAGGCCCATTTTGCTACCCTCAGGCAGTCTCTAGATAAATCCATAGAAACTAACTGTACAGAAGTTTTTTTTTTTAATTGAAGTATAGTTGATTTACAGTGTTGTGTTAATTTCTGCTGTACAGCAAAGTGACTCAGTTATGCACTTATACGCATTCTTTTTTATATTCTTTTCCATTATGGTTTATCCCAGGACACTGAATATACTGTTGTTCCCTGTGCTATACAGTAGGACCTTGTCGTCCATCCATTCTATATATAATAGTTTGCATCTACTAACCCCAAACTCCCAGAGGTTGTTCTTTTTTTTTTTGTGGTGCGCGGGCCTCTCACTGCTGTGGCCTCTCCTGTTGCGGAGCACAGGCTCCGGACGCGCAGGCTCAGCAGCCATGGCCCACGGGCCCAGCCGCGCATGTGGGATCTTCCCGGACCGGGGCACGAACCCGTGTCCCCTGCATCGGCAGGCAGACTCTCAACCACTGCGCCACCAGGGAAGCCCACCAGAGGTTATTTTTTAAGGAGATAGACATATAATCCTTCGGGTCTTTCCTTTGCTAGAAATCAGTTTCTCTCCCTGTCTTGCCACTCACCACCATGGTTTCTCCCGGCACCCTGGGAGTGTCTGCATGGCTGGGGTCTGCAGTCAGATGTGATCTCATGAAGAACTCACCCCTTACTGTAGGTAGCAGAACGGGCTGCAAACAGGAAACGTGCAGCACATAGATCTGAGTGTGATCTTAATTCACATTCTTATATTTCTAATTCTGGCTGGCTAGAAAAAGGTCATCATCACCTTTAGTGATTGACGAACTGACGGCCTGATTGTCTCTGGCTTGAAAGTTCAGATCCTTCGGTGCAGGCCCAAGAAACAAGGAGGAACCTTTCACCTTTGGCTGAGTTGCATGAGAGTTTTGGAAACAATCTGAGAGTTTCCTCGTCTTCTGCGGGGTAGATGAGGGCAGTGATTGGCTCATTGATCCTCAGCACCTTCCCAGGTAACTCTGTGTGGCCTCTCTGTTCCCTTGAAGGGTGATCCGCCAGCCCGTGGGCAGGATTTACTTTGCTGGCACGGAGACGGCCACACAGTGGAGCGGTTACATGGAAGGAGCAGTAGAGGCCGGAGAACGGGCAGCTAGAGAGGTAAGACAGGAAGCCTAGTCACCCTCCCTCCCGAGTCCAGCAACATAGTTGGCATCTGGTCTTTCCAGATCTTACCACTGATGGTCTATATGTCCACTTCTCTGCCCCTCACTCCACGCATGAGGCTCATCTGTGGCCAGCAGGGCCTTGAATCTGTCGAAGCTACAGAACCTCATTTCATAATACCATGGCCACTTTCTTTCAGGTCTTGAATGCTTTGGGGAAGGTGGCAAAGAAAGACATATGGGTCCAAGAACCTGAATCAGAGGTAAGTTTGGCAGCTCCGTCTGCATAGACCAGGAATTGCACGTAAAAATCTCTCATCTTCTAGCCTCTGATGTCATTGTAGATGCCACTCTCCAGGGCAGATCCACGCACTGATTTTACAGATATGTTTTGCCCCTCCTTGTCCATGTAAGAGTTTTCTGCTAAAGATCTATGTTCATTCATCCAGGATGTTCCAGCTGTAGAAATCACCCACACCTTCTGGGAGAGGAACCTGCCTTCCGTGACAGGCCTGCTGAAGATCGTCGGATTTTCCACATCGATAACTGCCCTGTGGTTTGCGGTGTGCAAATTCAGGCTGCTGACCCGATGCTGAAGTTTCAGCTTCATGCTTTCTGCTTACTCTTTCCCAGCATCATCAAAAGCAAAATGTTGACAAATTGAAAGGCTGTGTCGTCGGATCATTTTTAAGTGCACTGATTTAACCCCTCAGTTTAATCTCAGTGTATCACCTCCTTAATTTCCGTAAGATCAAACTCCATCTTGTGATTTGTCTGTAGACCAGCTCGTATTGATTGGTAGAAGATAACCTTGTGATCAATTTCTTAATTTCAAGAAGTTAAAGTTGACATGCTCATGAGAAACAATTTCTGTGTCCTGTTTTTCTCCCCTTTAACACAAAACGTCTGATGAACGCAGAAGTGAAGCATTTAACTTTCTCCCTGTAGAGGCCGAGTAGGTTAAGGCCCAGCCTGTGACTGTCCTTTGAAGTCCTTAACAGAGGGTGAAGTGTAGGCCCAGACCCCAGAGACTCACAGCTTCCTGAGGTGAGCAGCTCCCACTTTGGATGAGGGAAAGCAGTGGAGGTAGGATTCAGGCCCTCAGACCAGTGAGGGGACAACATCTTGTGAGCAGCTGCCTCAGGAATCTCCTGACCACTTCTAATTCCTGTGAAGTTTCTAGACATCTAGGCTTCGTGCTGGTTTGTTTGTATCTGTCCTCTTTTTCTTCTTAAAGAGGACAGTGTTTACCAAAGTAGAATGCATAAATTGACTTGCTGTGACTTGTCTGTAGCTCCCCAGGTGAGCAGACTCAGATAGTGGCAAGAGTGTCCCCCAGGAGGCCTCCCTGACTCGCTCTGCGTGAGACCGACTGCAATAGGCTTCTTCTCGTCCTCCTGGAAGGTGGCTAGACTTGGCTTGTTGTCCATAACATTCTCTGCCAATTCCAGGGAAACTGTAGTTTCCTTTTTTCAGGTACACCCTGGCCTTCTGAAGGCCCCTAGTGGCATATTTTTTTTTCTACAGCCATAGTAAAATTAGGCAGATCTGTTAACTTAAACATGTCTTCAACATGGTTACCTTTGAGTAAATACCATCATGCCAATTTCTCTCAAATAAGTACTGAAATACACGACAAATTTCTGATTGTTATTTCTTTCTTTCTTTTTTTTTTTTGGGCCTGCTTTGAACACTAATTTTTTCAAAGTAAATGCTTTGGGCTCCGTGGGACACTCAGCTAAGAGCATCGAGGGGGCGCTGAGAGTGTTATTTCTCAAGACTATCAAATACTGAAAGGAAATGAGGGATCTTACTATAACCCCACTTGCCTTAGTTATTAAGATTTATAAAAGACATGAAATTGAGTGATTTTATATATGAAGACTAAGCTCTCTGTCTTAGGAGAAATGTGGGCTCAGAACAGTGCTCACCTCTTATCTCTCTCATTTTAAAAACTGTCAGGGGAGTTCCCTGGCAGTCCCGTGCTTAGGACTCGGTGCTTTCACTGCCGGGGGCCCTGGGTTCGATCCCTGGTCAGGGAACTAAGATCCCGCAAGCCCTGAGGTGCAGCCAAAAAAAAAAAAAAGACTGTCAGATTTAAAAAAAACCCTTCCAAAGGTTTCAGCCATGAAGTATCTTTTTTTTAATATAAATATCTGGGAAAAATCAACACAGATGTGATCAAATAAAGCCGTTAAGAAGCTTCTGTGGACTCAGCTACCCAGGTGGTAGATACCCAGTAATACCTTATCCTGCATCATTGATGAATGAGGCCTTTCATTTTAAATGAAGTTTCTAGCTAGCTGAAGCTTATTCTTTATGTGCCAAAATTTTTAAATCAGTTAAAATTTTGATGGACCTACTTCCACACATTTATTATATAAGCTAGATTAAATTCCTTTTTTAAAATTAATCAGGTCAATCATTCTGCATCTGGATTATTTTATACTTTTATCATAGAGTATACCATTTATAGTAGAATGATGACATTTTTAATAGTGATACCCTTGTCTTTGCCCCTGTACTAAATGTCACCCAGTTGCTTTATAGCTGGTGAGTCTGCTGCTTCTACCTTCTCCCATATTCAGTATTTCGTTTCATATCCTTTTTATCTCCATTATCTCCCCATAACGCAATCTAATCCACTGTCTATTTTTTATCGAATGGGAATTAAACATTGCCAGAGGAGCCAACCCAAGTTTATTACATAATTAACCTTATTGTAAATCCAAAATTACATCCTCAAAGCAAAGAGCAGGATTTTTCTGCCACTCCTGACCTTGCAATTGAAAAGTGTTTTAGCTAACTTGGGAGTTATGGTATAGTCTTGGATATGCTCCAATACATAAGGACTTGCTGCATTTTATACCAAACTGCTTTGAGAAATCACATCCCTGATCTATTTCAGTCGTTTCTGTTTGCTTACTGAATAACTCGGTTCTGACACACCTTTTGGGAAATGCTGACTTCAACTTAACCGGCCACGGTTTTAACAGTCATCAGCTTGTTAACATATCTAAGTCTGAAATGTTGAAGGACTCCAGAGTATGTGATTTACCCTCTCCTCAAACTTTTTAGCAAACCAATTAATTCATCCTAATTAGATCAGCCCCATTAAGCTACAGATTATCAAAAATAAAGGCCAGCCCAGGTGTGCCTAGGCATGAAATTGGAGCTGAGGACTCCCAACATACATGAGGTGGTCCCGCACCAAGATGCCATAGGTCTTCTCTTCCACCCAGGGATACTCAAGTCAGTTTAGGCAGCTGATCGAACCTGGCCCTGTTAAGTCAGCCGCTTCACAGTTCTGAAGGCTGAGTCAGCCTCACTCCATAGTAAGGTTGAGAATGAGATTTGAAAAGTTAACCTTTTTGTCACAGCTGTTAAATAAGGACTTATATTAGCCTGAAGACAAAATATCGAACGATTGTGAACTGTGTTTAGTTTGTGAACTTGGCACCTAATGTTCTGTCTGAAACGTGCCCCAGTGCTACACGTGGGAGTACACATGTGTGTATGTGTTGCCATTGAAGTACGATTTTGCCTGTGTGGTACTGTTTTGTTTGTTAATAAAGTACACTATCACCTCGGATTCAGACCTGGCTCCTCTATTTAGGTGATGGTTTGAAGGTTAAATGGCTTCATATAGCAGGAGGTCACAATGAGACGTTGTCCGTGGAGGATGGGCTTAAAAAGCCACCTGGTATTGACTCCAAATTCTCAAAGTTCAGTTTGACTTTTATTTTTTTCAAGGTTTCCTGGGAGCTGATTAAATGCTAGAATATTGTCTGCCCGACTGGGCCACAGAAAATGTGGAGTTTGATCAGAGCTTTCTCACCTAATTAGCTTATGATCCCTTGAACAAGTGCTTTGGTTCTCTGCCTCAGTCTCCCTGTCTGGAAAAGGGTGGGTTGCCTTTGATAGCTTCCAAGGATTCTTTTCACAGCAACATTATGTGATTTATGCATTTGTTGCCAGAATTCTATCTATCTTTGCCTATCAGTACGGCAGGGACAAGTCACTCAGCCTTTCTGTATCTCGGTTCACTGCTTGTCTTAGGTTGGGTTTTCTAGAAACAGACTCTGACATGCAGAGTCAGGTTAGAAAGTTTATTGGGGGTGGCTCTCAGGAAATACACATAAGGGGGTGAGGAAGGCGGGATTGGGCAGGAGTTGACCTACGAAGCAGTTGCAGCCGGGGCCTCAGCAGATCCTAAAGGGGAGCTGGGGAGGCCCTTCAGGATCGTCCCCCATTGAGGCAAAGGGGTCTGGCCTCTGTATCCCCCTCTAGGAAGGGGTGTTACCTTGGGTGAGGAACTGCAGCTGTGAACTGAGCTCCACCTGGAATCCCTGCTGCTGGGGAATCCAGAGAGGGGCACCCACGGTATCCGCTTTACATGCTCCAAAAATATAGAGAGTTGCCCTTTGTCAGGTAAAAGATATTGTGGACTTGAGCTTTGATTTTACAGGTAGAATGGAGCTCTCTCTGTGAACATATCCCTATTAGGTAAGAGAGTTGCATTTAGAAGATTGTATTTCTGCACTATTTTTGTGTTATAGGAGATTGTATTCTTCACTATTTATGTGGAAGAAAAATCAAAAATCAAAATTGGAAGGTACTCTGGAAATGATTCAAACTCTGTCTCAATGAAGGAGCCCCATCTACAGGTTACTAATAGAAAGATTAAAGGTGGAGGTGTGGGGAATGTGCATTTATAAGCAGGAGTCCAAAATCCAATGTCTTCAGGAGTCAGGCAGCTAAAAATGAACAGCAGCAGGCATGAGACATTAGGGAGTAGTAGGGACTGTGGTTGACCTGGGAAGTATCTGCCCCTCAGAAGAACGTTTATATTCAAATTCCTTTAAAAGATTCCTAACCGAGCAAAACATATGAAGCCTTTACTCACAGGTCCAAATTGTTCTCAGGTCTCTAATAAATAAATGCAAGGTTTGGTTTTTACATCATGTGAATGACAAATTCTTTTTGGATGCCTTTGATTTTCTGAAAAACGAGTACCAAGACCAGCAACCATTTTGTAAAACTACTGGGAACGGGTAAGAAAGACCTGGTTAAGGGCAAAAAGATAGGGCCGAAAAAGTTAGAAAAAAGCCCTCTTAGACCAGAAATTCCCCTCAAGAAATAACCCTTCCAGCAGCCCATCCCAAGACAATTCTTATCTTCTGCTGTGTCAATGCCATGATGATAAGAGCAGTGCCAAAGTTTATTAGAAAAACTGCACCCTCACTATATAAGGTAGAACTTGTAGCTCTTTTGTCAGCATTTAATCTCTGCTGACTATGATATCATTCTGGTAAGCAGCACATCAATATTGAATGGATTAACTTTTTAAAACCACACTGTCCGCTTTACACCGAGATCGTGGTAAAAATGCAAGACATAGCCCTTAGCCAGGAGAAGCTGGCTGAGACATTGGAGGACCAGGATGGAAACAAAGGAAGGTGTTGGGTAACAGTAAGAATTTCTTCTCCTCTCTCAGAACTTAGGGCTCTGTTCCCTGATTCAGCAGTGAACAAGACAGATAGAGCCTACCTCGTGGAGAACATAGCCTACTGTAGACACCAACACATTCACTGTGGCTATGGCAGGAAAGCCTGAGATATTATGAATGCAAGGGGAGTTTCTAGAAGGACATGAGATTTAAGGGGAGGTTTTGAGGATCTGTCCTCAAACCTCTATAAGCATCACTGTGGAGCAAGTCGGTAAGAACACTACATAGGGCAGAGAAAGGAAATAAAAAATAATGAGATGGTATCTTAGTCCGTTCGGGCTGCTATAACAAAAATGTCATAAACTGGGTGGCTTTTAAACAGCAATAATTTATTTCTTACAGTTCTGGAGGCTGGGAAGTCCAAGATCAAGGCACTGGCAGATTCGACGTCTGATAAGGGCCTGCTTTCTGGTTCATAGACTTCTAGCTGTGTCCTCACATGGTGGAAGGGGCAAAGGATCTCTGCTGGGCCTCTTTGTAAGGGCACTAATCCTGTTCATGAAGGTTCCACCCTCATGACCTAATCACCTCCCAAAGGCCCCAGCTCCGAATACCAGCAACTTCGGGGTTAGAATTTCAACATGAATTTTGGGAGGATACAAACATTCAGACCGCAGCAGATGGCATGGCTAAATGTTAAGGAAAACCACAACAAGCATCAGTAAGTGCTGAATGTTAAATCCCTTTTGCTCCACTGACTATTGTTCACCCCTACAGTCATCTGTTCCCTTCTACCTGGCCCTTCTCCGAACTCCGAGATCTTTATCAACTAGGACTCACTGTCTCCCAAGCCCCCTGTGCTAAAGGGCTGCCTAAATTTGTTTTAAAAGAGTGCCATCTTCTGGCCAAACACTGCTGTTTCCTTCCAACGGAAAACCTAGTGTTCAAGACAATTTCATCCTTCTCTAAACTAAAGAGGCGTCACCTCCAGAATTTCCTCCAAACACATCTACCTGTGGTTCTCTTACTTTCCGGTTGTGACATGGATCAAAAATATTAATGTCTAGTATCTACAGCCTTTCCACTGCCCTAATCTCCCAGTAAGACTTTTTGTTAGAACTGCTTGGTTCTTCAGTCTCTGCTGTGTCCATCTCGGTAATGGGTAAGGAAGAACATTGGTGTGAGCTGAGAGAGGTGGAATGGCTTTTACCTTAAATCGGGTAGGGAACTAATCTGGGAAAAGCAAGAAAAGGGAAGTGGGGAGAAGAAGAGAAAATTTCAGAAAATCAACTTGGGTCTCTGGAGTGCAGGTGGAGAGAAGGAGGGGTTTTCAAAAGCTGCCTTGACAGCGTAGCGAGACAGAATGTAAGGAGGGTTTGGGGGGAAGTTTCACTTGGAGTCGTTTGGTGCAATAAACTGCTGCAACTACTCTTTAAGCACTGGGAGTCAAAATTGTGATTACACATTATATTGTACTGGGATTAACTTGGAGGTCCCCCAAACAGCCTATATTATTCTGGGCTATATGAATTCAAAAAATATATGGTTAATAGTGCCTGACATGTTGAACGATGCCTAAGAGTCCTGTAGGTTCCGTTTATGGGATCTCAGTGGAGCTAAACATAAAGAACCTCAGCCACTCTACCCTGAAAAGACCGACATCTAAGCTGGTAAACCATGCACCCCAGACTAAATAGACACCAAATAGGTCTAGCAGTGAATTCGATTTTATTAAGAAAATGAGTAAAGGAGTTCTGCTTGCCCTGTAAGTGTCTTCAGCCAGCTACCGTGGGTCAGTGTATCACCATCAGCCAGGGAACACAGGAGGTGCAGATGGGGGCCCATCTGCTGGTGTTGAACCGTGCAGAGCAGGCCATAATGTGCACCCTGAAGTCAAGTTCATTGGGAAGTGGGCCAGAGGGAGTGAGAGCAGATCAGCTTCTCTCACAATCATCATGAATACCTTTGCTATGTCAGCCATTTAATTTTATGGGCTGCATTAGTTTCCTATTGCTCTCGTAGCAAATTACCACAAACTTAGTGGCTTAAAACAACACAAATGTACTATCTTGCAGTTCTAGAGGTCAAAAGTTTGAAATGGGTCTTACAGGGCTAAAATCAAGGTGTCAACAAAGCTGGTTCCTTCTGGAGGCTCCAGAGGAGAGTCCATTCCTTGCCTCTTCCACCTCCTAGAAGTTGCCAGCATTCCTTAGCTCATGGCCACATCACCCCAATCTCTTGCTACCATGAACGCATCACCTCCTCTTCACTTTGACCCTCCTACCTCCCTCTTATGGGACACTTATGATTACACTGGGTCCACTCCGATAACCCAGGATAACCTCCCTATTTTACTATCCTCAACTTACCACATCTGCAAAATCCCTCTTCCCACATGAGGTTCTGGGGTTAGGGTGTGAACATCTTTTCCAGGGCCATTATTCAGCTTACCACGTGGGCCCTGATGTTCTTGAAAGGGAAGAGTTAAATGCCAGTATTGGCCTGTCCTCAAATTCCTGCTATTTCAGGCACCTGAATTTGGAGCATTAAGTAGAACTTTGAATGATTTAAAACCATATGGGCTGTCCTCTGCTCCCACCAATGCCCCATCCCCTGCCCCACCACACACCTGAATATAGCCATTTCCCAGTTTTGCTTTTTAGATACAAAAAGATCGGAATCTGTGGTCCTGAGAAGTGTATTTGTCTTACGTAAGCACAAAACTAGACTCCAATTTTGCACCTTTAATAAACTAGAGAACAGAAATTTCTGTTCTCCAATCCAAATAAATTTCTATTCTCTAATCCAAATTCTTTCAGACTCTGCACACAACTGAATACTGTGCTCTTACGAGAACCTTCTTCTCAGGCCTCCCTTTAGGTAACAGAGCTCCCTACCAGACACTTGTCAACCATTGACCACCCAAAAGACCACCAGGAAACACGTCGATCAAGCAAAGCTAAGTTTATGAGACTCACTGCTGTAAGGGCGAATATCACATTGACAGGGTCTCAGCAGTGTCTCAGAGTGGAGAAATTAGGGCAGGGTTTATAGGTTTATAGGGTTTATAAGTTTCAGTTTGGGGTGGGTGATTTTTAAGGCCAGTCTTGAAAGGCAGAAAGCTGGTTTGGATTGGCAGAGTCTATGACATAATAGCTTAGGGTGGGTAGGCACACTGAAGCGGGGGTCTTGAAGTGGGTCTTGATGAGCAAGCTGTTCATCTCAATAAATAGTCTATTTTTGTTGGTTCAAAGTTTTGTATACAAGGAGCAAGTACTTCCTGGGACAAGTAGCCAAGTTATTATTGTTATTTTTTTTTTGCGGTACGCGGGCCTCTCACTGTTGTGGCCTCTACCGTTGCGGAGCACAGGCTCCGGACGCGCAGGCTCAGCGGCCATGGCTCACGGGCCCAGCCGCTCCGCGGCATGTGGGATCTTCCCGGACCGGGGCACGAACCCGTGTCCCCTGCATCGGCAGGCGGACTCTCAACCACTGCGCCACCAGGGAAGCCCCCAAGTTACTTTTGATTCGTTCTCATATTGTTTAGCTCAGGGACAGGAAAGTATGTTGGTTGTAGTTCTTAGATTTGACACAGAACTGAGAATACTTATTATTCTTACATGTACATTTTGATTTATTAGCCCTAAGAATTTGCTTTGGAAACAGATTCTTGGTTAAATCACCCTCCTTGGTAGAAGAGCATAAGTGTGAAGAGCTCAGGTTTCCGGAGCCAGCTAGTCCTGGGTTTGAATCTTGGTATTGAGTGTAGATTTTCTCACCTGTTAAGTGGAGCTCTTCACTTGTTCTGAGCATTGAATAGGATAAGGCAGGTGAAGCTGTTAGTAACAGTAAGTGATAGCCTCAAAAACAAAAATGAATGGGTGGGAGGGATAAACTAGGAGTTTGGGATGAACATATACACACCACTATATATAAAATAGATAACCAACAAGGACCTACTGTATAGCACAGGGAACCCTACTCAATATTCTGTAATAACCTATGTGGGAAAAGAATCTGAAAAAGAATGGATATATGTATATGTATAACTGAATCACTTAGCTGTACACATGAAACTAACACAACATTGTAAATCAACTATTCTCCAATATAAAATAAAAATTAATTAAAAAAAATGAAGATGCAGTAGCAGTTTGTGGTCTGTTATTACTACTACTTCTAAAAATACATCTTGAAGTACTTCTCTACTATCATGTCTCCCGTTAGTCTTCTATCAAAATGCCCTGGTTTCTTTCGTTCTTTTTTGTTTTTTTAAACCACACCACTCAGTAGCCTGAGTGATCTCTTTAAAAGTGCAAATCTGATCCTCAGTCAGAGACGATATCCCTTCAATAGCTGTTGTTGCACTTTGGATATGACGGATCATGGTTCCCAAGGCCTCGCCTGGTCTATCCCCTGCTTGCTTCCCTATCCTCGCCTATCCCTCCTCTCTCCCTCAGAACCTTCTAGCCATCTAGTTCTGCTTATAAATCCTCAGACATAGCCGGTCCTTTTCTGTCTCAGTTGCCTCTCTCTGGAAGGTTCTTTTCTCCATTCTTCACTTGGCTAAATCCTTCAGGTCACCGATGACATATCACTTCCTAGGAGATGCCTTTCCTGACAATCCCTTCCTCACAATTAAGTCACCATCATAATTGCTTATCTTTACTTTCCCTCCATAAAGATTTAAAATTACATATTTGTTTAAATGATGTTTGATGTCTCCCCAGATGATAAGTCCCACCCCAAATGGGTTATATGTGTGCAGAGATCTGGAGTCCATCAGCCCTCTGGGCACAGGGATGTGTCTCGCGTGCCTAGAGCCCTCAAGCTCTTCACTTCCAGGCATGGAGTAACCTTATCCATTTACAAAATATGCCATACAAATACAGTCATTTTTTTTCTATGTAATTTAATGTGAAAAAGTTTGGAAATTACTGCCTTAAAGCTAGTATTTTGGGTACACATAGAGATATAAGCAAGTAAGAATCAAGGATCACCGTTAATATTCAGATTTTACTATGAAACATCATTTGCAGGAGAAAGATTAAAACTGACTGTTGTTTCCCTGGACCACAATTTCATATGGTGCCCAGTATCATAATGGTAATGACATAGCTTCAAACTTATCCAACCGCAAATTCAAGTTTGCTGCTCTTTAATTATCTTACTTCCATTGTAACATGTCCTCAAAAGAAGGAATTTAAATGAGCCAATTAGTAACCGGAGGTTAGTCTGGAAGAAATAATTGACAAGACCAGTCCTCAGATCTCACCAGGGCTCCCTGGATTTAAACTGGAATCCAAGTGAGAAGCATTTATTCATTATTTATTTCACTCAATCATTTATGACATGCCCAGTCTTGAGGGGAAGCTGGGTATCTGGCTGAAATACAAAATTAACAAATTAAAATTAACAAGCACAGAAAGGAACAAATCCAGCCTCACCTCAGCTCACTTCAAGGGCTGGGACTGACACAGGGCACACCCGGGAAGGGCAGCCCCTGGCTTCTCAAAGTCAGGCCAACCTTCTCCTCCACCCTCTGCGCCCCCAGACCCAGGCACACACATGAATCTGTCCAAAGTAGATATTCCTGGTTAGGTAAATAGAGAAGACAGTATTGGGACAATATGAGGGTTGTTTAGCATCAGGTGGGTGCTTTCGAGCGCTTGGCAGATAACATCCTTCATGGATCAATGTCTAGGAAAACTGGATCTGCATGGCCAGTCCCCCTGAGACAGAAAGAAGGAGACTGTGCCTGGTACAATTCCATCTCCTGAGGCAGGGGCAACACAGGGGCATGGCCAGGGTAAGCAAAGGGAAACGATAGTCTTGGTGGTCAGGGAACGTTCAGGGGAAAAGATGGGCTTGCCATGCAAGTGTCCAGCGAGCCTCAGTCTAGTTTTCTCGGGAGGTTGGCAGAGAATAACAGCAGCAAATCTTAATCCAGGGCAGGGCACACTTTCAAGTTCAGGCAGGAGGACCCGTACACACACACACACACACACACACACACACACACACACACACACAAAAGAAGCAGAGGCTGCTAGGCCTCCCACAGAATTCCCAGGGGACTGCTGATGGCTACTGGGCATGGAATCCTCTGTCTTGTCCCCTCAGGCAGACCCTTTGTGAGAATATGGGACCTGAGATCCAGTCCTAGGCCAGTGGTCTGCACTGTGCACCTTAACTACCATGTTCTCACCATGTCTCCCTAGGAAGCAGGGATAAAGCTGGAACCCAGGCACCGCCAATCTCCTACCCTCCCCACCCTCCTGCTGAATATGACTTTTCATACCCCTGCTGAGGTCTGGGCCCCTGAATCCACCTGCACTAGTCTCCATGGAACCTCGACTAAATCACCTGCCTGCCCGACCCGGGATCCTGTGCTCTGCCCCGCTCACCTGTCTGGGTCACCCTACCAAGCCAGGTGTTCTAGTGTGATTGGCACTGAGAGCCTTGATGGGTTGCCCCGGGGGAAAACCCTCACTGGACCCAGATGACTCTCCTCTCCTTGGCTTCCTGAAGAAAGATATTCTGGAGCTGAGTGGCTGAAGACAAAGTGTAGACATTCTCCAGGCTGACAATAGGGAAGGATGCCCAAGGGAGAGGAAATAGTACTGCTCACAGGGGCAAGCCCCAGGGGGAGGTTCTCAGGTCACAGTCAGCTGGGTAGACAAAAAGCCAATCAAACTCATTGCAGTCTTCCCCCCCTCACCTATCTTTATTTTAGTTCTCTTACCCATCCATTTTTTCATGTAACTCTTTCAAATAGGGAACCCATCTTCATCTTTCTGAGGCCAAGCCATGAAGTATCTTTTAGCATCCCCCTGCTGGCCCCTGGGAAGCACTGCACGCACATGGGACCCTCTTCCCTCCATCAGCAGGATCTTGGTGCAATTTATGTCAAAGCGTGTCCTTCCTATGTTTTCCTCTAGGAGTTTTATAGTATCCGGACTTACATCTAGGTCTTTAATCCATTTTGAGTTTATTTTTGTGTATGGCGTTAGAGAATGTTCTAATTTCATTCTTTTATATGGAGTTGTCCAGTTTTCCCAGCACCACTTACCGAAGAGACGGTCTTTTCTCCATCGTATATTCTTGCCAACCTTGCTGTAGATTAGTTGACCATGGGTGCGTGGGCTTATCTCTGGGCATCAGCAGGATCTTGGGAAAGGAGGAGGTCACCAACTGAAAGGGCTCCAGGAGGAGGCCAAGGAGAGACACGAGGAAAAGCTGACATGGAGGAGAAGGGCAGAAAGAGGAACCCAGGAAGTGATGGGGAAGGAGGAATCATTGGGTCTCCCAACATCCTGATGTTGCCCAGAAGTTCATTTTCAGAGTAGATTTTATTCCTGGTTGACTACAATTTGATGAAGCTTATTCACACTAGGGTGAGATGTGCCAGGAATCCACTTGGTGAGTTGAATGTGCATTTTGAGAAACCCCCAGCCCACAGGATTTCTGATGTAATATTTCACCAGTGCGACAAAATGAAATAGTTACATTTCAGGCCTGGGTCAGGGTGTCCCTGCTAAGTTCCTCGGATTCCCCACTTATGTAGCAGTTGGCCTTCCCCGTGTCCACATTCTCCTCATCCACTGACTGCTCACCTATCAACTCCTTTTGGCATGAGCCTTGATTTTCTGTTTTTGTTTTATTAACTTTATATTTACATGTACTGGATGTTGTCTCAAATTCTTTGGGAGGTAGCAGATTGTTTAACCAGGTGTGTGAACTCCTGAAATATATAACAGAAATGCTGAAAGGAGACATTTCTCTACACTCAATTCCATGGCTCCCCAAATTATATCACCAGCCCCAACCTCTCCCCTAAACTGTAACAGATATAGTGAACAGACCACCCAACATTGCCACTTGGATGTCCACGGATATCTAATACATATCTTCAGTCTACTACACTAGACCAAGCCACCAGAGTCTCTGGCTTGGACAACTGCCCTGGCCTCTGAAGTAGCCTCCTGCATCCCCTCTTCCTGTACATGACTCCACATTGCAAAGTGTGTCACAGACTGGGTTCCCCAAGAAGCCGACACTGAGATGGAGATTTGCATGCACAAAGTTTATTGGAGGGTGCCCTTGGGATCAACACCTGGGAGGGAGTGAAGGAAGCAAAACGGGGCAGAAAGTGAAGTTGAACTCTGATGCAATTGCAACAGAGGCATCAGCTGATCCCATGGAAGCTGTGAAGCTGGGATGGTCCTCATTGCTCAGTCATTGGATGTGGGCTCCCCCTAGGAAGGGGCATATCTTTGGGCCTGCGGGCTTTCTTCAGCCCACAGAAAGGGACACAGCCATGAGTTGTCAGCCTCCCAGCTTCCAGCAGCTGGGAGAATGAGGGCAGCAGTCCTGAAGGTAGGATGTGGGCAGTGCACCACAGTATCCACCACAGAGTGACTCTAGTAAACATCTGTCAGACCTACTCCCCTACTAGAAATCCCCTGGCCCCTTTTCTCTTCCCTTATTACTCCAACCATTCCCTCTCCCTTCTGGGCCTTGTGCCTCCTGTCTCTCCTGCCTGCAATGCCCTGCTTCCAAACAGCACCATGCTTCATTCCCTTCATTTAGACCACTGTTTAAAAGTCACTTTCTCAGCGAAGCCTAACCTGACCACCAAATTTCCTATAGCCATCCCTCACTGCCACATCACTCTTTGCCCACCCCCTCACCTTGCTTACATTTTCTTGATAACACTGTCAGTCTCTCCACTGACAGAATATATGGCAGCATTCATTTATTTATTTACTGACTTATTTACTGTCTACCTATTAGATTTTACATTCCATGAGGAAAGAGTCTTCCTCACTCTGGTTCACGACTCTATTCCCAGCACCTAGAAAAATACCTGGAATAGAGAGAGTGTTCGATATATATTTGTTAAGTTATTGTTGAATGATTTTCATTCTTTGATCCACATTGTGGAAAAGGCAAAAGAACATTATCAAGAAGATGTTGGGACTAGATTGCGTGGTAAGAGAGCAAGAAAAAGCTCTTTCGAAAATAAAAATGTCTAAGCTTTGGAAATACTAGTGATTCAAAAAGGTCAGGTCTGGGCTTCCCTGGTGGCGCAGTGCCTGAGAGTCCGCCTGCCGATGCAGGGGACACGGGTTCGTGCCCCGGTCTGGGAGGACCCCACATGCCGCGGAGCGGCTGGGCCCGTGAGCCATGGCCGCTGAGCCTGCGCGTCCGGAGCCTGTGCTCCGCAACGGGAGAGGCCGCAGCGGTGGGAGGCCCGCGTACCGCAAAAACAAACAAACAAACAAACAAACAAAAAAAACGGTCAGGTCTTCTAACACATATATATGTAATCTAAAAAAATAAAAGGTTCTGAAGAACTTAGGGGCAGGACAGGCATAAAGACGCAGAGGTAGAGAATGGACTTGAGGACACGGGGAGGGGGAAGGGTAAGATGGGACGAAGTGAGAGAGTGACACGGACATATATACACTACCAGATGTAAAATAGCTAGTGGGAAGCAGCTGCATGGCACAGGGAGATCAGCTCAGTGCTTTGTGATCACCTAGAGGGGTGGGATAGGGAGGGTGGGAGGGAGATGCAAGGGGGAGGAGATATGGGGATATATGTATACGTATAGCTGATACACTTTGTTGTACAGCAGAAACTGACACACCATTGTAAAGCAATTATACTCAAATAAAGATATATTTTTTAAAAGATATATGCAAAAAAAAAAAAGTGCAGGTCCTAAGTATTCTGGATAGGTGATCTTTTATAAGGCTGGATCAGGGAGTGTAGACAGGGAAGAAAACACTCATAGGTTAAGAACAATTCCCAGGTAGGTGTGAAGCCATGTCCAGTACTTACTGATTCTGAGACCTTAGCCTCATAGCATCTCTGAGACTCAGACGCCTCATCTGTCAAATGTAGGTGGGGGTGATTTCATGATAAAATCAGATAATGTACAGTGTCTTCTATATAATACATGTTTAATGAAAGGAGCTGTTATTATAATTAACAATAAGCATGATTATTATCCAAAGGTAGCCTTAGGAGAAGGTATTAATTTTTGTCAAGTCAGGTGTATCTTTTAGGATGCTTTGGACTGTAAGTATCAGAAAATCTGTATGCAAACTTGTTGAATTTATTTCTCCTATGACCAGCACTCCCAAGACAGGGTAGGCTGTAAGCAGGGTGCATCAGGACCACAACTCAGGTTTTTTGTGACTCTTTTGGCCCTGACCTTTTCTGTGTATGGGCCTCATCCTTAGCTTGAAAGTTAGATGGCTGCAGCCATTACAAGTGTCACATCCAGACACTTATGATGTCCAGAGAAAGGATGGGATGGGACTTTTTCTTTCATGGGTCTGTTTTTAAGAGTGACAGACTCTCTTCCAGAAGCTCCAGCCCCCCCACCCCCCACCGCCCAAGAAGACTTCTTTTTTGCCCTTAGCCAGAATTACGTAACATACCCAGGCTTAAGGTAACCATTGACAAAGGAAACAGGCCCACCACGATCAGCTTAGACTAACCAGTGCCCATCTTTTAGGACTGAGGATGTGGCCAGCCTAGTTACCCTGAGGCATAGTGGTGGGTGAATAGCTAAACAACATCAAGATTCTACTAGGAAGGAAGTGGAAGGATGAATATCGCGTAAGTCTAATACCCAACCTTCTGTCCTAACTTGTGGCTCAAAAAGAGATGGCCGTTGGGGAACGACCAGTAATGCCTAGAGCTCCCTCTGTGAACCTTGTCCTTATACTGCTCCTTTCTATGCCGGGTTTCATTGCCTACACTGTCCTTTGCTTAAGTAGCGCCTGTGGCATTGGGCACCTAAAACAAAGGAAGCTCAAGGATTCAGGGAGTTGGCAGGGAGGCTCTTATATTTCTGAAAGACACATAACGTATTTCCTGGTTTTAACATTCCAAGCAGTTTTTAATTTATTTATGTATTCATTTATTTATTTAATTTTATTTTGGCCACACCACATGGCTTGCAGGATCTCAGTTCCCCAACCAGGGATTGAACCTGGGCCATGGCAGTGAAAGCATCGAATCCTAACCACTAGACCACCAGGGAACTCCCTCCAAGCAACTTTTAGAGGACATTATTTTGAAGACAAATTTTGTCCTTGGAGTGCTTCCAAAATATAGGGATGCATAGTCCAAAGGGCCAACATTATCACTGAGTTTCGAGCTCCAGAAAGAGTTATATTTATCCAAACCCAGGCTTCACCAGTGGACTAAGGGCCTGAGCGCTTGACAGCACTGGAGGTCAAACAGCAGAAGAGGAGAAGGGCAGGTAGAGGACAACACGAGACCAGAAAGGAGGGATCAACCGTGGGGATGAGGGGCTTAGGGCCCAGGCCAGCTCTAAGTCTTTTCTGAAACAGCTGGTGGTCTCCTTCTCACTGTTCCCACATAACTCCAGGACTTTCTGCTTGATTTTCTAAAACCCAGGGAAGATTCTGGTATTAAAAAGATTTTTGACAGCGGGTTAGGGAAAAGAAACTATAATACAATGAAATGGCCTAGAGGTAAAAGAGATATGTCAAACTCAAGAACAAAAGCTCAGTGCCACTCAGCATTTTGCCTTGCAGGGAAATGGATTTTCAAGGAGAATAAACTGAACCAGAATGCTTACGGAAGAAATGGTGGAGGATTAGAGATGTAAAGAAAGGTGAAAGAAGAGGTCAAGGTGATCATGGATGGAGGCCAGAGGCTGGAATGTCTTTCTGCCGGAGTTGTGTATGACTTGTCAGTGACTCACTGCGTGATCTCAGCAGAAATGCCAAGAACAATCACATCAGAAAGTAGCAGCCCAGGCTAAGTGCAGGGTCTGATTAGATCAGCTATTTCTAATACAGGAGCTTGGTTTCTAGTGTCCACAGGCTGAGATGTCATTAAGATCAATCCCCAGGAGAATTTTCAACTCAAATGAGTCTTCCTCAGCACTTAAAAGACAAACTAACAGGAAACAAACAACAAACCCACCACCACATCACACCAAGTTGCCTATACATTCTCCTAGAGTACACAGCATTCTAGACTATTCTCTTTGGTTACAAGATGTAATTTATTGTGGAAATGAGAACTTGTCCTTCTTAGCTTGGAGCCGAGGTTAAGATGGAAGTTAAGGGATCCTAACAGATTGTCCAGGAGACAAGATCCTAAAAGGTGTACAGTGACAGAGGACCAGGTTGTTGGGGACACGCAGAAGTTGAAGTTCAAGAGGAAGCAGATAGGAGGGAGATGAATGTTGGCAGAGGTAAGACATCTCTGTTAAATACACTCAGTTTCCAGAGAAAAACTAGAGGAAGTGAAGAAGTAGGGGAGATCAGGCCACTGGGGTTCAGTCAAGTCTTCTGATGTCCTGGAACATCGGTCATTGCTGTTGAGATGCATCGATAGGTCAAGTGACACAGCAGCCACTCTACTGTCACTCCCTCAGGATCGGCCATCATTACCCCATTCCTGTGCCTTAGTCTGCCCCCTCCTTGTGTCCACTTCATCTTCACCACTGCCACAGAAAGACTTTGGGCCAGGCCAATTCATGGGCCACTGGCTACTCATAGAGTTCTGTCTTTGACTCAGGAAATCAACCCGAGTCCAATCGGTTGCGGCCAGAGTAGTAGGATCACAAAAGCAGGTGCCTGGTATGCAAAGGTCCACTTCTGACCACTTTTTTAAAAGGAGACCACAGGCATGGCAAACACTCAGTGTTTCGTCGATCTCTTTCTTGCCTGGGACCTTATCAGTAGATGGGATTGACACTGCCCCCCACCCCGTCGTGCAGCCTTGAAGATCTCAAATTGGGATGTATTCTTTTAAAACTAAAGTATCCATAAGAGTGTCACATAAACAGATGTTTCCCCCCCCAAGATTCAGAATCTCTCCCTTGGACCAAACCAAACCAAACAAACAAACAAAAACATATTGTGCTTCTTTTAACTCGTCTTCTAAGTTGTATACTGGGCCTTATATATAGGACATCTCTTGGGCATCACCACATCCCAGCCTATTTTTTCACTCCAGCCATTGCTGCAGCAGCCAGCAACCAGATGTGCAAGTTACTGATAGCACCTTCTTCACTGGCCATTCTGATACATGGACAAAACTGGAAGGGAGTTAACAGTTCAAGGAAAACTTAAGCCAGTGGGAGATAAATACACCCTTCTTTGGTTCCCTCAGGTGATCTCTTCTAAGGTACATTCTGCATAGCTCCTCAGAGGGTCCCTGGCCGCACTGAGCCCCAGTAGCCCACAGCAGTGACCAATTCAATAACTCACCCTTGGATTGGCTTTCCCTCCTGCCCGGTTTCACTCTCTTCCTAATCCCACTTCTGCTCCCTGAAATCACTTCCAAAAGTGAACTATCCACATAAAAGCCCTTGTTTGAGGTTCTACTTTGGGGGGAGGACCCAGCCTAAGACAACCATGCCTTCCAATCAAGATAGCCTTTCTCTGGTCAAGCAGTTTTTGTTTTTTGTTTTTGGCCATGCCGCGCAGCTTGTGGGATCTTAGGATCTTAGTTCCCCGACCAGGGATTGAACCCGTGTCCTCGGCAGTGAAAGCTTGGAGTCCTAACCACTGGACCGCCAGGGAATTCCCAGTCAAGCAGTTCTTATGATCCAGGGAACACATCTCACTCTTTAACACGTCGAATTAATGCTTAACTTTCATAGAGGAACACTGTTTCCTTTTTTTTTTTTTTAATATTTATTATTTATTTATTTGCTTGCGCTGGGTCTTAGTTGCGGCAGGCAGGCTCCTTAGTTGTGGCAGACGGGCTCCAGGTTGCGGCTTGAGGGCTCCTTAGTTGTGGCATGTGAACTCTTAGTTGCAGCACGCGTGTGGGATCTAGTTCTCTAAGCAGGGATCGAACATGGGCCCCCTGCATTGGGAGCATGGAGTCTTAACCATTGTGCCACCAGGGAAGTCCCACTGTTTCCTTTTATTCCAAGTATCTTATAAGCATCTTCTTTTCACATTGATATAACAGAGGACAGAGACAGAGCAGCAGGCCTCTGAGAAAAGCTCAACTCCATATGCCCAAGCCCTATTGTACCTTTGAACCTGTGATTCTTAGCCCTTGGCTAAGACCTTCACAGAGTAGATCTATGAAGAAACTTGTCTTCTTCCCAACCTGCTAAATTAAACTCTCCATGTAAAGCTTAGACATGTGAGTCTTTCCAAAGCACCCCAGTAATTCTGATGTGTACCCTCAGCTGAGAATCACTGCTTGAGACTCATCACCTACCCAAGACAGAACCAGATCCAACCAGTTATTAGAGCTACCTCAACTAAAATATAGTCAAAAAGGCAGTTGAAACTTTGAAAATGAGTATGAAGAAAAGTGAAAATTAGCTCTCTGCAAAAGACGGCACAGATACATTGTTTTTAAGAAGAGTAGGTAATGTAGGATTGTCTGGTTAGTCAATTTTGATCTCCATTCAGCTTCTGTTTTCTGGCAGTCTTAGTAGCATTCCCTCACTCTCAAGTCAGAAGCATCTTGAACAAAAGCCAAGGCTTTAGATTCCTCTGGGGTGTCTCAAGCTCTCGAAGGGGTCTCCTTGAAGCCCCTCTCATAAGATTTCAGAAGAGAAGGTAAAACCCTGGCCCTCCCTTTTGGGGTGGGTTGGACTCAAAGCATGGCAGCTCTGTCTAAAGAGACTTCTTCACGAGTCTACCCCTTCAAAACTCCCTCCCTGTGCTATACAGTAAGTCCTTATTGGTTCTCTACTTTATATATAGTACTGTGTATATTTTAATTCCAAACTCCTAATTTATCCCTCCCCCCCTTTCCCCTTTAGTAACCATAAGTTTGTGTTCTACGTCTGTGAGTCTATTTCTGTTTTGTAAAATGGTTCATTTATATCATTTTTTAGATTTTACATACACTCAATATCTTGTAATAACCTATAATGGAAGAGAATGTAAAAAAGAATATATATATATATGTATAACTGAATCGCTTTGCTGTACGTCTGAAACTAACACAACACTGTAAATCAACTATATTTAAATAAAAAAATTTTTAAAACCCTCCCCACTCTTTTCATACACTCAAAACTGGTGAGGGGTTTCATCAGACAAGAAACTGGTTTTTAGGTCTTTCATTTAAAGTTTCCCATTTTTGTCTATCTCAGGATTTACCTTGGTAACTAATACCGAATGTAACTTGGCACCTCAAATCACGTAATTTAACAAGATGGCGCAATTGCAATATCATAGGGTAAGTGCAGGACAAGAGGTCTAGGCATGTAACACTGGGAGAACACTGAGCATTCTCCACTGGCCCAGCTGGAGGATGAGTGGTCCAGGAGATTCCTGGAGAAGGTAATTCCTTATTTGACTCTTTCTTAATGTATGTGCTGGAGTTAGTAGTATGACGACTCTCAGGGTGGGCGGGAGTGCTTCCGAGGGGAGCATGCTCAAGAAGACACTCCTAGGCCAAATACACTATATTTCTAGACAGATCCCCAAACCAAAATGATTACAGAAGTCTTAGTGGGTTCTTTAATCTCCTCATTTAGTCTCTAAAGTTCCTACAAATTCATGAATCTAAATGTCACTGTAAAAATTGGAAACTATACTATTATTGATTAATCCTGGGAGATTTCTTAAATTTCATTTATGCTAAGAAAAACAACCTTCATTTTCTAAAGCAGCATGTGAGAATAGTCATTTATGGATTTAAAATATATCCTGATAAAGATGTGGCACATGTATACAATGGAACGTTACTCAGCCATAAAAAGAAACGAAACAGTTATTTGTAGTGAGGTGCGTGGACCTAGAGACTGTCATACAGAGTGAAGTAAGTCAGAAAGAGAAAAACAAATACCGTATGCTAACACATATATATGGAATCTAAAAAAAAAAAAGGTTCTGATGAATCTAGGGGCAGGACAGGAATAAAGACGCAGACATAGAGAATGGACTTGAGGACACGGGGAGGGGGAAGGGTAAGCTGGGACGAAGTGAGAGAGTGGCATGGACATATATACACTACCAAACGTAAAACAGATAGATAGTGGGAAGCAGCCACATAGCACAGGGAGATCAGCTTGGTGCTTTGTGACCACCTAGAGGGGTGGGATAGGGAGGGTGGGAGAGAGGGAGACGCAAGAGGGAGGAGATATGGGGATATATGTGTACATATAGCTGATTCACTTTGTTATACAGCAGAAACTAACACAACAATGTAAAGCAATTATACTCCAATAAAGATGCTATAAAAAAAATATATATCCTGATAAAAACTGATCTTGGGAGTTGAGAGGTATGAATACTTTGAAATGATGATCTCATTTAAAAAGTAGTTCAAATAGGATTTAATGGACTGTGGAACTATGGTTTTAAATTAATGAGTGTACCTAGTAAAAAGCTTTGCACTGATAAGGAATATGAAAGGTCAACTGAAATATTATAATTGTCTTAATAGTTAAAGCATCTTATTAATATGTCAATTATTTTGACAGCCTTTTTTCGGGGGCAGAGGGGGTGAAAGCAAGGAGCTGTGTCTTTTAGCATCCTTATGATATCATTATAAATCATTTACCAACTGCTCACATAGACACCACCCATGATGGATCACACAATCCAAATGCACGCATCATCTGAGCTTCAAGGAAATTTTGTCTCAATGCTTTTAAGCCACAATTATATACCTAATACTGGATCTTGATTTGATTTGTCAAAACCCTTGAAAGTCATTACCCAAAAAGAAAAGGCAACAGACATCTGGTCAATCAACTTTATTTTTAATTACCCAAATGTGTATTAACCTTCGTATCCAGATACAAGGGAGGATACAAGAGGAAGAAAAGACAAGACTTCTACCCTCAAAAAAATTAAAATGAGCTGAAGACACACTGCAGAAGACAATAAAACTTAAGGAAATATACTGAGCAGCACAAAACAACTTAGTACAGAGTAAACCCACACAGGGGGGACACGATCAGCGACCATGGCAGGGAGTAGAGAGGGTGATCGGGAAATTCATCCTGGGAAATGGGATAAAGCAATGGACCTGTGTTCTAGTCAACAAAATATCAGTGGCTTACTGTGGGCCTTGGGCAATTAAGTCCCACTGCTCCTGACTTCAGTTTGCTCAACTCTAAAATAGCAAGTAAGGACAAGGTGGTGTCTAAGTTCTTCCAGCTGTAACAATACAGGATTCTAAGGACAAATGCAGAGATCTTGGAAGATGTGGACCTTACGGGTAAGAGGAAGGACAAGCACAAAGCCACAGAGGTAGGAAAAAGCTAGTTTTTTGTGCCTGGGTAATGTATACTGTAGGATAGCGAGGACCTTTAACAAGCCTGTTTAACTACTGTAAAGATTCTGAGACCGGTGAACTTGGAAATGGGTGAGACAGAGTGCTAAGCTAGGTACTAGACAATACACAGGAATCAAAATGGAGAAAGAGATATTGTGTTTTCCTGTGGTCGAAGTCTGACTTATCGTCATGCTCTCCGCTTCACTCTACATTCTTTGTGTCTTCATGGAACTTTGTTACAACTCCTTCCCCAAACCCACACACCAAATAGAAGCAGAAGAGGGTGTGGTTACAGATGCCCTCTCTTTAGACCCGCACAAGTAGCCCCCTTTTGTGGGCCAGGTAGCCAAGAGCAGTTGCTGACAAGATGGTGGTCAATCCAATCAGCCTCAGCAGGCCGGGCACGGAGGGCAAATGTCTCTCCAAGAAGGTGGTGGTAATGGGCTTCGCAGGGACATCCTGGGTTCAGAGAATATTTGGTGTCAGTACAGAAAGTCTGTATTTCTTCCAGTTCTCCGAACGTGACTCACACTTGCCAACCTCTAGGCCATGAGACGTCACATTCCCTTTGTTCAGAACATTCATTCCCCGTTCCCCACTGGGCCCTTTACTTAACTAATTCTGACCACTAACTTCAAGTCTCAGTTTATATCTCACTTCCTTCGGGAGCCTTTCCAGTGTCCCCAAACTAAGATGACCCCTTCTTTTTACATTCTCAGCGTGTCATCTTCATGGCACGTGGGCTTTTTTGTTATCTGAAAGCACTGCTGTATCATTATCCCAGAGGCTGATGCAAAGCAGGTGCACAATAAATATTTGCTGAGTGGATGCACCTGTGGTCCACTCAGTCCTCAATCCCAGAAGCACTAAGACAATGACTTTGGAGTGGCCAGGCTACTGTTTTTAACCTTACACTTGACAGACGAATAACTCTGACCTTTTGGACCCTTGTCCTCTATGATGTGTATGCTTCCTTCCAGTCAGGAAAATTTCCTGGGGTTTTATTACAAAATGATAGGTATATTGAAAATGCATTTTTAACCTAAATCTGCTCCATTTCATTCCACTCCTTTGTCCCCAGACAGGGGATACTGACATATCTTCCTTTCATTTCCTCCCCCCTATCACCAGGTTAGAGATTTATTCAACAGACATTTATTGAGTTCTTAATAAGTCTAGAACTCTCCGAGTAATGTCTCATCCGACCAAAAAATAATTATTTTTTCCTAATAATCTTCAAGACATGTGGCAGCTGCAATTTTATCAAAGTTCTTCTAAATCCCTCACCTCTGCCCTAAGCCGTGGCATCTCTTTAAACGTTCATGGGTTGAACCACTTAGGGGAAGGTCTGTGAATATATACAAGTGTGTTCTATTCATAAGTAATTGTTTTTAGAGGAAAGAGATTTAAATTCATGATATAAAATATAACCTACTACAGACTCTGGTTCGGGCTGCCAGATTTCATCCTCTGGGATCTTTCCCATGGCATGTAGGATCTGAAAAGAAAGCGCATCTTGGTAAATAACAAAAATGACACCATCTTTCTCCTAATCTCTTTAAATAAAGGACTAACGATGTCTTTTGGGATATCCATCAAAAACACCAGGGTAAAAGCCAGTGTAGTCCACTGAACCTTTGAAAAGATCCAAAAGGTCTCCGATCTACAGCATAAGAAGGTCCAACCATTAGACTCACCATCAATTTTAATAGCCGTGAACACGCCTTAATAGGGATGAGATGAGAGGAACTGTCGGAAAATATATAAATGAATTCTGAATCCTAGTGTAAACATGTTTGGTTCTATAATATTAGACCTGGGTTATCTCTCAAGTATAGCCATGGTGATCTTTTGCCCCATGGACTCTTTTTACCTTGGACTCATTGTTACTTTTTGGTTAAGGTGTTCATTTCACCTGTGACTACTGTTAAAAAGGTGTTTCACTGTCCTTCAGATGGGGGTTCACAGGGAATTGGCTTCCAGGATCTCAGACATATTTAACCTGTTTGTCAGGCCCGTGAGCTGCTTCCTTCCCCACAGCCCATGACCCCAGGCCTTACCTCTCGGGCTGCTCTCTCCCCGGCCTCCACAGCCCCCTCCATGTAGCCACTCCAGTGTGCAGCAGTCTCCGTGCCTGCGAAGTAAATCCTGCCCACTGGCTGGCGTAGAACCCTTGAAAGCAAAGCAAAGAGATAAAAGTGGTCAGTCTCAGAAAGCCAGAGGAGAGCCTTCCCACAAAGACCAAGGCTGGTCCGTTTCCTCAGACTCTAAATGTCAGGAAGTCCATTGGCAATTTTGGAATAATGTTCATGAGTTCCTCCAGTTCTTACCTGATCTTTGTCACAGACAAAATGAAATAAAAGTCAAAGTTCACTCCTGCACCAAGAGCTTACAGGTAAAGGGACTGACATCAATGGAGGTAAAATAAGTATTTGCTTCACATACGTAAAGTGAGGGACTGTATATGCCCAGTCATGGATAGCCGGCTCACCAACTTTGAGCGAGGGGACACGTGCCCCCAGTTTCCCGCCTGGTCATTCCACCAATGAACTTGGCAAATCACTTCCTCTCACTGAGCTCTGGCTTCCCCATCTCCTAAGGGGCATGATCCAATAATTTTTAAAACCTTTTCTATTAGTAACATTTAACAACTCTGTGAGTATGACTACGGCTCCAAAACCACCATTCCTTGAGCACTTAGCTCTACCAGTGTGAAGAGTTTTACTGCATTAAATTATAACAGTTAACATTTTGGGGGGCGCCAAACACTCTTCTAAGTGCAGTAATCTTTACCACAACCATATGAGGTCAGTACGATTATAATCCCCATTTTGCAGGTGAGAATATGGAGGTACAGAGGCTGTAGTGGACACTGTGGTGCCCTGCCTAGACCTCCCTTCAAAAATGAAGGACCTTGCTGTTCTTCCCTGCTCTTGGCCTATTCCAGGCCCCCCTCCCCAGTCGACCACCGATCTGCTTTCTGTCTCTATAGATTAGTTTGCATTTTCTAGTATTTTATATAAATGGAATCATATAGTAAAAACAAAAAAAAACATGAAGGACTTATTCCCAGGTGCTGGAAGTGCTGCAGGAAGATGGCCTTCTGATGTCAGCCCTCTTTGGCAACTGCCTCCACTAAAGAAAATTGCCTGGTTCAAGGTCATGCCTCCTTCCAGCAGCAATTGCATCCAGTGACTGATCATCACAGGGCTATAAAAACCTGACCCCTCGCCCCAACTTGGGACATTTCTGAAGGGCCATCTTAGTCCTAGAGCTCCCTGAAGGATCAGCTGAGGTCTTCACTGGAACTTCACTGGGAGAAACCCAACTTCTCTCTCTGCCTGCTCCTGCTTCCTTCCTCTCCCTTCCACAGATGTTGATGCCTAGGCTCTCCCTAGTACATATCCTATATGCTCATCTTTGCTTCAGAGTCTGCTTTGCTGGGGAATCTAACCAGCAACAAAGACAAAGTAATTTACACTAGGTCATAGCCAGTAAGTAGCAGAACCGGTATTTGAATCCAGGTCATCTGACTCCAGAGCCCACAGTCTTAACCACTTGGTTATACATCCTCCCTCTATTGAATTATTTTTTTAATCTTTTTAAAGAACTCCATGGCATAGCTACAATTATCCCATTTTACACATGAGGAAACTGAGGCTTAGAGAAATGTGTGCTGACTTGCCAAGACCCACTTGCTAGAAAATTGCAGAGCTAGGATTTGAACTAGGTCGACCAGATGTCAAAGTCTCTGTCTTTCTGTTATACACTTTTCCTGGTGTATCATCACCATCACTAGTTAACAAAGAGTGCCCATATGCTACACGAAAGGACAGAGTGTCACAGCACTTAGTTTCTACAAGGGGCAGTTTGTTGTTACCCTGACAAAAATACCATAAGGGAAGCGCCATCAACATGTCATTATTCATCCTATTCCAGGTTTCCATTATATTACACATAATGGATGTGGATGTCCAGAGCTAACATCCAGGCTCTGTCTTAGTCAACACTGTATACCACTGGGTCTTTTACAGAAAACCAAATGAGTTGGCTTGAATTGGTGGGTTTTCCTTCACCTACCCTTATTGTTGCCATCAAGCAAAAAAAGGGGAGGAGAATAGAAGATACTATAGAATACTAGAATGCCGATAATAATACATAGCATAATCTGGAATTATTCATAGCCAGCATGGGCTGGAGAGCCTAAGCGTATTCAGGAAGGGTTCTCGGCAAGAGAAGGTAATTTTGCTTTTTCCATGTTCATTAAACAGTGCTGCTTTCACCACATGAATCACTGTTTTCAAACAGACGGAACCCAAATTGGAAACCTCTGGGAGGCCTGGCCAAATCCTAGAATTAAATATTAGAAGAGAGAATAAAGGCTTAGAGAATTAATCATGCTGACTACTGGAATGTAAAAATGTAAAAACCAAGAATTTATTTCAAACAGGCAAAGATATCTTCCCTCCACTTGTCATGTGGAAATCTTCTTCCTTTGCGGAAAAAGAAAGCCCCAAAACTGGGGAAGAAAAATCCCTGCCGTTTCTCGTGCAGGTGAGGGAAGAGACACTATAGGATATTTCCACGTATACTTCCTTATGTGTTTTACCACTACTTAATCACTAAAGTGTTGGGTTGGCCAAAAAGTTCATTCGGGTTTTCATAACATCTTACAGACAAACCCAACCCAATATTTCAGTCTAAGAAATAAACACACATTTCTTAAAGTAAAAAACCTTAAGAAATGTGAGTTTATTTTTTTACTAGAGTTGTACTGTCAATACTGTCCTCTGTCTTCCATTTGGAAGCAGAACATTTACTGTGTAATTTCTAGGCCATGAAGATAAAATTCCTTGCAGTATCCCAAATGTCATGGACCCGAAAGGTCAAGGGAATCCCTGCGGGCCAGTTGTCCTTGCTTGGATTGAGAGGTATGTCACTAAGATATGCTCTGCTTCAGTTTCCATCCTACAGATTGAAGCTAGTCACATGAAGCCTGAAACATGGCCCTGAGAAGGAATAAAGATGAAGGAGGGTGCTGCCATGTCACCACAAATGCCTGATATGATGGGGTTTATCTTGCTTCTTTCATGTGGTCAGTGTCAGGCTAGTGCAGGTGAGTGTCCTTCCCCCCCCCCGCCCCGCCCCCCACTGACTCCATCACTCCAAAGGCATTTTCCTGACACTCCTTATGGGATTGAGCATGAAACTAGCTACCCCGTGGTCAGAAATCTAATTACATCACAAAACTGATGGTCTTTCTCTGTTGAGAGGTTAAGTTTTGTATTCCTAAATGTGTTTTATGAAGCAAAGGATCCTATCTGCCTTTCTTACTCTCTATTCTATCCTCAAAATCACCCATAGGGCCCAGCTGTGTAACTTCTCCCCAGACATTCCATGAACTTGTTAGATTCCTATAGGAAGCGTTTGCTCAAATGGTTCCATCTGCCTAGAATACATTCCCCAATAGCCTTTTCTCTGCCTTCTACAATTCTCAGGTGATATGTGTATTATGAAGCCTTCTCAGCTTTCTCTAGGTAAGGCTAGCCCATCCCTCCCTGGGCCCCCATGGCATTTTTGTGCCCCTCTATTCTTAGAGTACTTACCATAGTATGTTTGAGTCAATGTTTGATATTCTCTCCTCTCCCCATCCCTACCCTAGCTCCTAACACCGTCAGCTCCTTGACAGCAGGGAGGGTTTATCTTGGTACAGGCAAACTTTGTTTTGTTGTGCTTTGCTTTATTGCGCTTCGCAAATACTGCATTTATTTTTTCACGAATTGAAGGTCTGTGGCAACCCGGCATTGCCAGATGATGCTTAGCATTTCTTAGCAACAAAGTATTTTTTAATTAAGATATGTACATTTTTTAGACATAATGCTCTTGCACACTCAATAGACTACAGTATAATGTAAACATAACTTTTGTATGCGCTGGGCAACCAAAAACAAAATAATTTTGTGTGACTCGCTTTATTGCAGTAGTCCGGAACCGAACTCACAATATCTTCGAGGTCTGCCTATATATTGAAGTTTCCGGCAGAGTGCTTGGCCAATAGTTGGCACTTAGCCAATAAGTGCGGAATGAAACAATTACTACTGACGTATTCTACAATCAGCATATCCAAAAATTAACTTAATGACCAGTAGCTAATCAGGTGGCACCCTCTGAATGATCTCATAGATGATATTTTGCCATCTTCAGGAAGATGAGGAAAGTGCTCACCAAAGCCATTATGTATCCTCTCACAAGCAGGTTTTTTTTTTTTACGGTATGCGGGCCTCTCACTGTTGTGGCCTCTCCCGCGGTGGAGCACAGGCTCCGGACGCGCAGGCCCAGCGGCCATGGCTCACGGGCCCAGCCGCTCTGCGGCATGTGGGATCCTCCCGGACCGCGGCACGAACCCGTGCCCCCTGCATCGGCAGGCGGACTCTCAACCGCTGCGCCACCAGGGAAGCCCACAAGCAGGTTTTAATCCTTCTTTGACTGGTTTTCACAAACAGATTGATTAGCCATTTACATTTACTAATACCCTTTTTTTGTTGCATACTCAGCCTTTTACTCGTCACTCTACATTTCCCATTTTGTTTAGATTGAGCTCTTGGCATTAAATGATTGCTTCGTTTAGTATTACTTTGATGGTCATAATAATTACTACTATATTACTAATTCATACCTGGTTGTTGTCATCAAATACAATGAACTAAACACCAATGAGTCATACCTGGCTGCACAACACTGTAAATGCTAAAAGCCATTGAATTATACATTTCGAATGGGTGAATTGTATGGTATGTGAATTATATCTCAATGAAGATGTGAAAAATAACTTATGCTCCTGTTAACATACTGATTCTTGTCTACTGTATGCCATCTTGCGCTTTCTCATACACCTGCTAAGGAAAGTGAGGTCCAGAGAGGAGAAGTGACCCGTCCAGGATGACAAAGTTGGTTATTGGTAGGATCAGGGGGTGGAACCCAAGTCCCTTTACCCCCAGTCTAGAACACAATTTGCTTTTATAATGCTGTACCCATGTTGGCACTTATACAGTGCCCATTGAGGAAGTTCCACCGAGCCCTAAACTCAGTATAAAGACACTTCTTCCGACAATATAAGTGAACCCTCTATCTAAATTCCTATTCTTATGCTGCCACCTTCTTTGGTTCTATTGATTGGGATTGCTCCTTCAGAGGAATTAAGAGTCAAGGGCACCATCATGATGCAGAATTATAATGACTTCATTAGTGAGATTCACGAGATCCAAAGGAAATTGGGGATTTGGGGATTTTTTTTTCCAGCATTTACAAGGAACAGTGGAGAAGAGCTCCACGAACCTTCTTAGAGTTATGGACTCAGATTCAGGGAGTTTCAGTTAGAACTGAGCCCACTTTTACTCTACCTTCCATACTGAGTCAGGATCCCTGGGGGGAAGTAGGTCGTGTAGCAGCCCCCGGAGTACTGCTCCTCACACCAGTTCTTCTCTTCATAGTGCACCGGCTGCAAGGCAGAGTGACAAAAACTCAAAGGAGACTCAAAGGAAGCAATCTAGTCTCGAATAAATCAAACACAGTCCAGTAGGCTTCCTATTGGACAACCAGTATCTGTCTGAAATAGAGCCTTATTATCCCGATGTTTTTAGAGATAGGACTTTGGGCAGGTAAATGTCCTTGGTAATAGACTTCTAAGAAATTCTGACTTAGAAAGTTTTCTCACTTGGTTCATTCATGTCCCAGGTACTGTTCATAAGCTGCAATTGTCTAGCTCTATGTTTAAATTGGCCTTACGTATTAAGAAGTTTTTAGTGCCTAATGGTTTCAAGACAAGTTTAAAAAGGGATTTATGCTTACTGGAGTAAGGAGGATGAAAAAAGTAGAAAAGCATGCCTGTTAGGGAAAAAGAATGACCAGATTCATGTTTTTCATGCAAGTCAACTTCGTTAAGAGAAGCTAGAACAGACAGATTAATGTTTTCATGGGATGTAGGCACTTCTGTTGATGGCGATGCAGGCAGCTATCGGTCTGAAAAATATGTTTTTGCCATGAACAGGCAAAACATTAGCTGAGATTTTGCAAAGTTCAAGCTCTTTATTACAATAACTAAACATAAGTGTTATCATTAGGTATTATTATTATTAATTTTTTTTTTGTGGTACGCGGGTCCCTCACTGTTGTGGCCTCTCCCGTTGCGGAGCACAGGCTCCGGATGCGCAGGCTCAGCGGCCATGGCTCACGGGCCCAGCCGCTCCGCGGCATGTGGGATCCTCCCAGACCGGGGCACGAACCCGCGTCCCCTGCATCGGCAGGCGGACTCTCAACCACTGCGCCACCAGGGAAGCCCAGGTATTATTTTGAAAAGATAAAATCAACACGGCAAGTCTTAAGAGAAAAACGTGAGCATAAAAATAGATTTGGAAAAGATGTTTTGTTTTAAAAATTTGCAGTCACACACGGGACTTCGGATAGTCACTTGTAACGAATCCTATTTACAAAGCAGGAGGCCCTGTCTGAGGGGTGTAAGTTGCTCTGATGCCTCAGGCCCGGCCCTCTTCCATCTCATGAGCATCCTTCTCTGGCTGTCTCCAGCCAGCCGATCAGAAGAAAGGTTGGACTTCATCTTTCACCTTTCCTTGCTCCCAGGACAGACGCCAAAGCAAGTGCCCATCTCTGTGCCAAGAGCGAACAACAGCATGACCAACTCGTTTTTTTTTTTGTTTTTTTTTTTTTTGGCCACACCTTGTGGCTTGTGGGATCTTCGTTCCCCTACCAGGGATCGAACCCAGCCCCTCAGCAGTGAGAGCTCGGAGCCCTAACCACTGGACGGCCAGGAATTCCCAGGACCACCTCATTTTTATCACCAGCAATTAATCATCCACATTCTTCTTAGGAAAAGAGACTTTCCCATATTAAAAATGATCAACTTTTTGGGAAATTGAGCACAACTTCTTTCCCCTCCCACTGGGGTTTTCCCTGAACAACCATCTCACGGGTTGTCGGAGAATCCTCAGTTTTGCACTGCCTCAGCCTGAGGGTGTCTCAGAACATAACTTCAAAAAAGCTTGAGTATCTACCAGGGAGAAATATCTTGAACCGAATATTTAAACAGAAAGACCAGTCAATTTTAGCAGCTGTGGTAGGATAAATTTTTAATGTGTATATACTTTGGGTCTTGCCACCTCACTCATATTACACTTGCGCCCAGAGGCTATGCTTATATTTAAACTTGTTAAATGGTATATGAAAGCAAAAAATGAAACAAAACACATTCTTCATTATTATTATGTTTCTCTCCAAACCAGTCAATTCATCATTCTTGTTCATTTACTGAGGAGGAATCCCCCAAACCTTCAAGAGCGTGTGTTTCACCTATAACAAGTAACTCTTGCTTTAAAAGGATGAACAAAAATGACAAATTCAAAAGCCACAACAACTTGACTAGGAGGAAGAAAGCCACTGCAAAGCTGAGCAAAGGAAGTGTCTGAGGGATAAGATGAAGCCTTGTAGCTGTTCAGCTAGGTCATGGCGTGCACTGCAGAGATTTGGATTTAAGAGGCTTAACAAGTTAAACATTCTTAGCCCCTTTATTAGATTTTCTCATGCTTTAACTGCTCATTTGTACATCCTTTTCCATTGTCTTCAAGTGCTGCACGGATAACTGGATTTAATAATAGCTTTCAAAAGGTGACGTAATCCTTGTCAAAACATTAAAAACCCAGCAGTTGTGAATGGAACGAGAATGTCGGGTCATTATTTTAAATATTGATGAAGGAGGTCGTTGTGGCTAATGGTTATGGGCCCTTTGGGCCCTTTGACTATCACCAAATGCCCCTACCGCACTGCCTCCCTACCCATCCCATCCCACCTTTAACCACCCAGTGGGGAGGGGAACTACTTTGAATTTGAAGATCACAGCTTCCTCAGGCTACCTGCCAAGATGTCTAGGAAACTCAGCTGACAGGGCTCACCTTGAGCCAATCAGCATGTCTTCCCTGCTACAGGAAGAGCTCTGAACTCAGGGACAAGGGTAGCACCACCTAAAACACATCAGTGTTGCGAGGTGCCTAAGCTGCCACTAGCACAGCCAGGGCCCATACCCTCTGGGACAACTCATAAGTTTACCAACCCTGGTGCAGACTCCTCCGAGAATAGATCAGGGAAAACATGAGCTCTAGAGCCCTTCTTGCACAAGCCCATCCCTGCTAGCCCCCTGACAACAAAGCAAGATCTCTCTCCCTTAGGGAAGGGTTGGGAAGCCTTACGTGCAAAGCTTCTTGTGAGCCCAGAACTTTTGCATAGAGGTCACAAAGTTTCTTCAACCTATGGGAAGAGAGGGGGAAAAATAAGTGAAAATGAGAAAGGAAGAAAAAGTCAAAGATGTACCTATGATTCCCATCATTCAAAAAGATTCTGAGCTATTGCTTCCACTTGACATTTCATTGTAATTTTTCAAAACAAGGCACCTTGTTCTAGTTCCAATATCTTAGATCTGTGAGGTCACAAATAGTTTTAAAGAAAAGAAAGTGATGCACTGCCTGCATCACTGGGGGCACACAGCAATTTGTTCATTCATTCAAGAAAACGTTGTGTACCTGCTGTCAATTTCCTAAGCACTGGAGATTCTGGGAGGACTGAGACATGATTCTTGCTCACCTACCTTTCTCTCCCCATCCCACTAAGAGGAAATGGGCAAAGTGGAGCAGGAAAAGCTTCGAATTCTGCTTCTGCCTCTTCCATGCTATGAGGTCTTGAGCAGGTTACTTAAACTCTCTGACCTTTAGTTTTATCAACAAACTCACCTGATTTTTTTCACTAATGATGGTAAAACAATGTGGTCTCAGGACCAGCAACAGCGGCTGCATCACCCGGGAACTTGTTAGAAATGCAGATTCTCAGACCTCATCCCAGACCTTCTAACTGAGAAACAGCAGTGGCAGCAACTGTGTTTTCATAAACCTTCCAGGTGATTATGTTTGAGAACCACTGATATAGAGCATATGAAGTTCCCAGCTCAATAACTGGTACATATGTAATAAATGCTCAATAAATGGTAGCTCTTAAGAAATTTAGTCTTATGGGGGAATTGGATGTAAGCCAAAAGTTATAATTAGTCAGTTAAGGTATGAGATTAGACTTATTTCCATTCTGATTTTTATAGAATAGTATTGTTAAAGGGGATCTTACAGGTGATTTAGAGTTAGGCCAATGATTTCAAAAGTATTATTATTATTTTATTTTTTATTTTTTTTAAGTGTATTTTTAAAAAATTATTTATTTACTTTTGGCTGCATTGGGTCTTTGTTGCTGTGCGTGGGCTTTCTCTAGTTGCGTCGAGCGGGGGCTACACTTTGTTGCTGTGCGCAGGCTTCTCATTGCGGTGGCTTCTCTTGTTGCGGAGCACAAGCTCTAGGCGCGCGGGCTTCGGTAGTTGTGGCTCACGGGCCCAGCCGCTCCGCGGCATGTGGGATCTTCCCGGACCGGGGCATGAACCCGCGTCCCCTGCATCGGCAGGCGGACTCTCAACCACTGCGCCACCAGGGAAGCCCAGGACATTTTTTTTAGTGAGTGGGTCAGTCAGACTTCCATAGCCCTGGCCAAGCACAGTGATGGCAATAGTCATAAAGCAGCATGCTAATGGTGCGGGGGGAGGGTGCAGGGTTGTGAGGGTTAGGAATGTGCCATAACGTAATTCAGGGGCTCTTAGTTGGTAAATATGTTATCAGTGGTGGTGTGGGAATAAATAATTGGTAGTGGTGAATACTAATTGCTGAGAGAAATTGCCACCTCCAGAGAAACTAGTCCTTCTGTACTTATGATCTGTAATAGTTATGCATCCTTCATGCAGGATGTACTGCAGACTGCCCTGCAATGCGGTCATTTGTCTACCTGGTTATCTCCTCCCCAAGTAAAATTTCAGCTCCTGGGCTATATCCATTTTTGTATCCTCCATAGCTCCTTGCATGGTATCTTATGTACGATAAACTCAATAAATATTATTTTGAATGCTTGGTTCTTCAGTTATCAGCGTTGTGCCTTTATACAAGACCCTCATAATGAACATAACAGACATGTTGTGTTGGGAATACACATAGTATTAAGCAGTCTTTAAGTTTAAAAGTTAAGCAAAGTTGAAAGTGGGTAGAAAGAAGAAAAGAAGTAGGAAAGGGAGATGGAGTACAGAGGTGGGCAGGAAGGGAGAGAGGGGCAGAGGAAATAAGGGAGGAGTGAGGGAGGGAGAGAGAGGGAGGGAAGAGAGAAGAGGTACTTTTTTCCCCTACCTTTCCTCTTTGGTAAGACGGGTCAGTTTTCTGGCTTTGTGGGCAAGAATAAATCTAAAACGTACAAACAAGAAAAAGGAGGGGAAATCAATGGCTGCTTTCATCCTGGCCTCATTTCTATAGCTACACATGTGCCTAGTGTACAAGTTAAAAGTGAACCAGAAGAAACAAATCATACACTACCTAATCTTATGTTCCATGTTTTACTATTTCCTGGTTACATTCTTGACACTAAAAGGCACCTTCTAGTTTTAGGGATTCAAGGGACTCAAAACAGATGACTGGCCATAATTTTTGCCTGGGATAATACCATGACTGACCCATCTCCCACTGCATAGCTGGTGCTCAACAGGAATATGCCCTGGGCCTCAAATATCTACCTTAGATGTGTCTGAGACTTTCCATTTTCATCCAGCCCTTCCTCTTTGGTTCTATCTTCAAGATGGTATCTCCCTAGTGCCCAGCCTTTTAGAATCCGCCTCCATTTCTAGCCCTACGATTACCTTCAACTTACCAGCTAGCTTTGATCTCCCTGTTTTGACCCTTGGCTCTCTGAAATAAACTCATACGGATCCTGAAACCCATCTCAATTTTGGCTTCTCCAGGTAACCACCGCCCATGACATCCCCATCTGTGCTGCTTTTCCCTGCCAAGCTGAGAACTGGGCTGGTCTTCGTTCCTCTCTAGTGGGACCTGGAAAATCTCAGCATCCCATGTAAATACCAGAGATGCCTCCACAGCCTCCACAAGAAGCCCTCTTAGTGAAACACCCTAAGTCAAATCTTCATATCGTGCTTTCACAAAAGATAGCTTACCAGAATATATCAACCCCTAGTATTAAACATGAAGCAGAAAACTAGTTTAACAAATTTTCAAATGTTATTGGTATTCTAATTCCTTTCTAAATATTAATCTGTTCGAAGACATTATTTTTTAAAAAGCAATAAGATTTTTCCAACTGCTGAATTTGGAGAAGAGTGACGTTGGGTAAAAAATTATTGAACAAACTTTGGGGCACATTTATTAACAGTATAGGAATACGTTGTCAACATGGAAGATTATCACACCACCATAAGCATGCCTTACCCTATTATGGCGGCACAGCTGCCATCAGGTTTGGTATCATCCAACGTGTAGGCAACTGGAGCTTCCTCTCCTTCGATAATCATGCTTCCACAGTAATCTTGGAGAAGAGCAAAATGGAAAAAGGCATTCATCACCCTATCAAGCTACCCTTAGCAGTTACGATGAAGCACACATTTTTCAACCTGAGAAGCCCAAAGGCTGAAAATAAGATATTATACCCTAGATATACAAAGTCCAACCAAGCTGATGTCAAAAGGAAGGCTAAGGAGCCAACATTTGGTGAAAAACTCAAACGGTAAGCCCCTCTCTGCAAAGAAGCAACGTGATATTATGAATTAATCCAGGCCAACATTTAATGAAATCTTGTTTTCCTTGCTGTTAATACGTGTGCCCCTCTTTCCTCTTTCACAGGAAATCAGATAAAACCAAAGATGTGTTAAAGAAACGCTAGTCTATTACTGTAAAGTAGAAGGGACTGAACATTCACCTTTTATGAGGAGCCACTTATTCGATGCTAACTAGTTCTTGATTATCTAGAGACAGGGCAGAGAGGACCCAGATGACTAAAATGCACAGAGTCCCTCCACTTTTCCACCCTCCTCCTTAAAAGGGAGGGGATATATGTATACACATAGCTGATTCACTTTGTTGTACAGCAGAAACTAACACGCCATTGTAAAGCAACTATACTCCAATAAAAATAAATAAATAAAAAGAAAAAAGATATTTTTGCTGGATATAGAAAAAATAATAAGAAAATAAAATGCACAGAGTCCCAAACCCTCATTTCAAACAGGACCTCCGGAACAACTTGGAAAACAATTTCAGCTCATTCTGCACAAAAGTGCTTCTCTCATTCCCCTCCTGAACAAAATATATGTAATTTCAACAAAAGAATACAACAGAGCAATGGTGAAAATGTCAGGGCAGAATTTGAAATGTTATAATAAGATCCGACTAGAGTGTACCACTCCTCCTGCTTCATCATTTACTTGCAGATTGAGGTTGTTCGAACAAAACTATGGTGGAAGACCTGGGAACTAATGTTGTATAGAAAATCCAATGAGTGGGTTTCAAAATGAGGAAGAAAGAACAGAGAAATAACTTGGAGGGTATGCACTGTCCCGACCTGTGTGGGAACAGACACACCTGTAGGCCTTTTTACCTGCACTTGCTTCTCTCTCTCTCCCCCCACGACTCTCCCCACTTTGCATCTATAGTCCTAGTCAGTCACTGGATTGAGGGGTACTTGCATGCCCCTCAGGTGTACTGGGGCTAAAAAAACATTGAGAAAAACTGAAATAGGGCAAGGAGAAATGTTTAAAGTTTGTTGAAGAATTTAAGAAGATTTAAGAATACAACAAAAAAAATTGTCACGAAGAACCTAGGGGTAAGACAGGAATAAAGACGCAGACCTACTGGAGAATGGACTTGAGGATATGGGGAGGGGGAAGGGTGAGCTGTGACAGGGCGAGAGAGAGTCATGGACATATACACACTAACAAACGTAGTAAAGTAGATAGCTAGTGGGCAGCAGCCGCATGGCACAGGGATATTGGCTCGGTGCTTTGTGGCAGCCTGGAGGGGTGGGATAGGGAGGGTGGGAGGGAGGGAGACGCAAGAGGGAAGACATATGGGAACATATGTATATGTATAACTGATTCACTTTGTTATGGGGCAGAAACTAACACACCATTGTAAAGCAATTATACCCCAATAAAGATGTTAAAAAAAAATCATTATGCTGTATACCTTAAACCTATACAGTGCTGGCTGTCAATTATATCTCAATAAAACTGGAAGAAAAAAATTCTTAATACAAAATAAAACTAGGACTCAATCCTGCTATTGCAAAAAAAAAAAAGAATACAACAGAAATAGTTAAGGAATCACCTTGTTATAAGGAGACAAGAAAGAGGACAGGATGTGATAAGAGAAAAGAGCAAGGGCACACGGGTCACTTGGGGTTCTGCTGGACTGGACAGAGGGATCATGCAGGACACCAGGCTGACTGGGGTGGAGGCCCTGCTTTCTGGGTGGAGGGGCTCCTTGGACACGTCCTTCACAGCACAAAGTTGGTCTCTGCACCATGCATGTGCACTGGGCAGAAGTGAAGGAACAAGGGGCAGAGGGAAGAGTCCTGTTCATGCCAGAACAAACCACGTGGCATCAGCAGCAGTTCTATCATTTGTAGGTAGAAAGCTCAGGAGCTCTGCCCATGCACATGGGACTTCCAGTTAGCCTGGTTCAGCCTCACTCTTAAAAAGGAAGGGCCATTCAAGGACATCTAGACATTGAACAAAATTCTTTAACAAAAGAAGCAAAGACAAAAGCAGAAACAAACTAACAAACAAAAAGGAACTCTCAGGAAGAAAAGACAAAGAGTAGAAGAAATTTCCCCCAAAGTGGCAAGTAACATTCTCAAGGAGAAAAAAGAAGATATTGTACCTATGGGAGGTAACAAAGAGGACTATTCAGAATAATAATTCAGGAGAAGCTTTTTGAGTGTGAAGTGTGGAAGGAGGAGTTCTGAAAAGACAATCACATTCATCTGGAAGAATAACTGACATTTACCAAGGACAAAATTACAGGAAAAATAATGAAGAGAGAATATTCTACCAGATGTCAAACATATTATAAAGCTACAGGGATTAAAATAGTACAGTGCTGCCAAAGGATTAGAGAATATAAATCTGTGTTCTCCAAAGTGGGGTGTGCACACCTAGATTGCACATCTGGATAGTGGAGAAAGATATTAGAGATTCTTATTTTTCAATTCCAGCTTTTCAAAAATGACTACTCTTGTATATTTTATAAGAAAAACAATACACTTTTTTCCAGTGGTCCATGTACATAATTTAGGAATAAATATATTCAGTGGTAGTTGATGTTTAATTTTTTATATATAGGGCTATACAAAATATTTGGAGCCCAGTGACAAAAATCAGTGGAAAAGAATTGTTGGTCCAGAAAAGCCGAATGTAGATATATTTCATAGGAGAATGAAACCATCATAAAAAATTTTTAAAAAACTGGTACACTGGGAGAAAATATTTGCAACACATACAGAAAAAAATTAATAAGCACAGGATAAATAGATAATTTACAAAATGATTTCACACAGCCCTGAAGCCTTATTCGTGATGAAACTTACAAATTATAGATAAATGGGACATTTTCCCCTACTGATTGGCAGAAAGTTAAAAATATTAATTAGCTGGTCTACCCAAGTCAACTGACTTTGTAATTGCACTTTTACAAATTTATCAAAAGGAAATGCTCCTATTCAAATCTTCAGAGCAATATGAAGGAAGCTGTTTATTGTAGCATAGTGTATAATAGCAAAAACTTGGAAACAATCGAAATGCCTATCGTCAGCATACCTATCGGGTACATTTTGATAGAGCCATACAGTGAAATACTGTTTATTCAGTTGTTGAAATGAGGTAGATTTAAATGCACTGATGTGGAGAAATGTCTGTGGCATACCATTAATAGGAAAGAGCAAATTTCAGTACAATGTGTATTATGATTTTTTTAAAAAATGGTTTGGGGAAAGTATATAACATTTATTTAAAATTATATTTGCATATAAATGTTATGCATATTCTTTAATATACATTTAAAGTATATATACATTTCAATATATATGTACAATATATTGAAAATATTACCTGTGCCTACAATAAATCTCTAAGGATAAACAACTTACATTTTTAACAGTGGTTCCCCAAGGGGGGAGGGGCAATTGGAGAGGGACATTTTTCATACACTTTTATTTTTTGAAAGTTTTATAGTGAATAAGTTCACTTCTGTAATTTTTTTTAAAAGCAGGTACTGCTTCTGTTATTTTAAACTTCAGTTGAAATCATTTAGATTTAAGGGAAAATAGAAATGGTGTAGATGAGCAAAAGCGAGGGATACTGAAAGATATAAGGCTTTGGCAAGAGCCTGCTCTCTCCAGGTAAGTGGGGATGGGAGGCAAAGCTAAGGTGGCTGTGATGCACCCCCTGCCCCTGCAGGGACCCCGGGAGGGCAGGGTGTTGATGGTGAGGGTGGATGAGCTTAGGATGATTTGGTGGGAGACCAGCAAAGAAGAGGGGGCCCCTCCTTGTAAACTCACAAAGATATTACACACTTAAGAAACTGGAAAGCATTTCCTGGGACAATCATTCTACAAGCCAGCAAGAACTGGCTAGGGCTACCTGAATCAAAAGGCAAAAAGTTACCTTCTCTTTAATAGTCCAAACCACGCTGCACTTATAAAACAAACAAACAGTAATCTTGATTGACTGATTGCTGAGTGCCTCATATGTGCCAGTCACTGTGCTAGGCTGTTTGGGGCTGCAAAAATCACCCCCTTTCAATCTGGTTAACTCATATTCCCTGTGCTTTTGTGTTACTCACTAACCACAGTGCCTTTAGGGATGGCGTTGAAAGTCTGACGCAAAGCAAATACCTTCTTACAAGAGCTAACTTCCTCAGATTTCATTCCCTTATAGAATCCTTCAAAATATTGTTATTGAATTGCTTATCGATGTAACAGGAGTGATATTGGATGTGAGTCTTGGAGCCCTCCCCTGTGTTTCTATAATAGCCTAGGTAACACCAACAGTGTACTCAATACATTGTAATGCAATTATCAGTTTACAAGACTGGCTTCCTCCCAAGTCTGGATTTTCTGGGCAAGGAAACATGCCTTTGAATTCCCAATGCCTAGCACAGCACCTGTCATACAATAGATGCTCAGTAGAGGTTGGCTGAGGAAACACATTCAATTTCTCAAAAGAAATTGAAAATGCTTTGAAGAGGCTCTCATGTCTACAATCATTTTTTAAAGTGTAACTCAAGGCTCATTACCAATAAGGACCGAGTCAGACCCAGCCTCTTCTTGAGGATGAAGAACTTGGCTTTTCTCTGTTTTTTTTTCAAAATTTATTTTATTGAAGTGTAGTTGATTTACAATGTTGGGTTAATTTCTGCCATACAGCACAGTGATTCAGTTACACATATATATCTAGTCTTTTTCATATTCTTTCCCATTATGGTTTGTCACAGAATATTGAATATAGTTCCCTGTGCTATACAGTAGGACCTTGTTGTTTACTCATTCTATATATAATAGTTCGCATCTTGGGTTTTCTTTTTGATACTAGTACCTAACAATGAACTTGCCTGGCACACTGCAGACCTAAGGTAAAGGTCTGCAGACATGAATGGAAAGCTAGAGATTCTCTCCATAAATAAAGGCATTCTGAGTCATTAAGAGAAAAAAAATCTCCATTCCACGATCCTAAACCTTATCCACTCGCCAGCAACCAGCTGTCTAAAACGGGTGGCCTGGATCACGAGAGGAAGCAGCTTAGCACCAGCAAGCTCTCCATGGTGGGTCACTGCACCGTCCTTTGTGAAAGATAGATTACTTGTTCAACTGATGCACCAATCCAATAACAGTCCTAAACAGAATTTCCTGCAAAGGGGGAGAATCAGGAGGCTGCAATGTGGTGGAAAGGGGTAGATACAGGAAGAACCGCCCTAAGGTAAGAATATGAAACTTTCCCCCTTTGCCTCCAGCACATCCTTCCTCTCCCTTCTGCAATCTAGCTCCTCATTTCAGTCCATCCTTCCCTTTGCCCTCAGTCCCAGGTACTGATGGTTCTTACGTGGACTCCTCTCGGAAGAAAAGGAGCTGTGATGAGAGTCAATGTGATAAGACTCTAGCATTGTGCTGTCCAATATAGTAGCCATGCGTGGCATTTTTACATTGGAATTTAAAGCTATTAAAATGAAATAGCCATGCGTGGCTTTTTATATTTGACTTTAAAGCAATTGAAATGAAATAAAATTGAAAAATTCAGGTCCTCAGTCTCACTACCTACATTTCAATTGTTTGACACCCACACACGTGGCTAGTGGCTGCTGTCCTGGACAGAGCCGCTCTGGAACATTTCCATCGTTGCAGAATCTAGTATTTTAGTGGGCATCCCTGTAATGTTCTATCCAGTAGAGCCACACACTTATTGAATATATATGAATGCATAAATGAACTTAATTTCATATAGTAGAATCTTGACACTAGTGAGAAATTGCCTGGAAATTTTCAGAATCCCCACCTTTGTGAACGGCTTTATAAACTCATACTTTAAAAACCTGTATCAGAAAATGTTAATAACCTATTTTCAGAAGATTTTGTGAAAGGATTAGTAAACTTTATACTGAATTATGAAAAGAGTTGATCATATTCTAAGGGAACTTAATTGCATGAATGTGTGCCAATGTACTTTACTCGATGGAACTGACCGTAGAACCTGGATGAATGTTTTACGTCCGAATTCTAAGAAAAACAGTTACACGCAAATGTGTGACTTTGCACCAAGTTTCTTGGACCTTTTAAGCAAAGAAAAGTACTCACCCTTATTCCTCCAGAAGGGCTCTTTATAATAAACTATGCACTTGATGACTGAACCCAAAGGCACACGAGTGATCAGCTGGTTTCTCATCATTGGCAGAGGGGGACTGAAATGAATCTTCATGCCCAGAACAGGAGGAATAGCGCTAATCACATACTTAGCCTGGAAGAAAAACGGCGTGGTTAAACATTGCTGGTGGGTTGTTTTTGCTCTTTTTCTAATGTTTCTCCCTCATTTACCCTCGTCCCCTACTCAATCTCTTCTTAAAAGAGAAACTAGAAGAATCAAACTTGTTAGAATCAAAATGAGCTCTTGTTGTTCCCTAGCTCAAAACCTCCAATGACTTCCCATCACACTTGGAGTCAAAGCTAAGTTCCTTACAGTCACTTTCAAGGTCATACATGAAAGGAACCCCTGTCACATCTCTGATCTCATCTTCTGTTACTCTTCCCCTCAATCCTCTTAATTCCACCATTTTGACTACCCTGCTGTTACTTCAACATGCCAGGCTTGCTCTTACCTCAGGGCCTTTGCACTGGCTGTTTCAGTCTACCTGGAAAACTATTCCCCAGAGAGCCACCTGGCTCAATCCCTCATCTCCTTGGGTTCTGTGCTCAAACATCACCTTCTGAGTGAGGCCTTCCTTGATGACCTATCTAAAATTGCATGACCAATCGTCCCACCTCACCTTCTGGCACACCCTCTCCCCCTTCCCTGCTTGGTTTTTTCCACAGTACTCATTACTATTTGGCATAGTCTATATTTTATATATCTGATTACAACTTTTCTCCTTTACTAGAATGTAAGCCACATGAAGGCAGACAATTTTACCTGTTTTGTTCACTGCTATGTTCCCAACTCCTAGAATAATGCCTGATACATAGGAGGCACTTGATATTTATCAAATAAATATTTTCTTTGATTTTCTAATTATGTAGGAGCCCAATACAGAGGGTTGATAATATGTGTTTTGTAAATCTCCCCCCTCACCCCCAAATATTATGGTTCTGTTTTCCTTTCTTTCAGATAGAGGTAGCTTTTCTTTTTTTTTTTTTTTTGTGGTACGTGGGCCTCTCACTGTTGTGGCCTCTCCCATTGCAGAGCACAGGCTCTGGACGCGCAGGCTCAGCGGCCATGGCTCACGGGCCCAACCACTCTGCGGCATGTGGGATCCTCCCGGACCAGGGCACGAACACATGTCCCCTGCATCGGCAGGCTGACTCTCAACCACTGCGCCACCAGGGAAGCCCCAGAGGTAGCTTTTTTGCTTTTGGCAAAGGTATTGTCTACAAAGTCTAGAATATTCTTCGCTTTATTTAAGCTCTGGTTATCTATGGGACTCTGGTCTCTTCTCCCTGGTTTAAGGCTCTTGGTTACCTCATACACCTCGTGGTTTAGGGTCTCCACAAGGATATTTTCTCCTGTCTGGTCAATGTGGATCACAGGCCTCTCCAGCTTCACTCGGTCCCCAAGGAGGTCCATTATTCGCTCACTCACTTGACCAGATCCACCCACAAATTTCCTCTCCTGGAAAGAAAAAAGGACCCAAGAGGTGGGTAGGAAATATAGGAATGGATATAAATTGCTAAGTTGCTAGTTTTCCTCACATATCTTTACTGTGTGAGGTATACAATTTCATGCTGCCGTTGTGGGTAGTGTCTTTCACCATTGTTTTCTAACCAATGATTGCTGGCTTTCAACAAAATTACACGTTTTCGAGCCTTCCAGGCTATGTTCTGATGGACTCCCAGACTCCAAACTCAGCTGGACATCCTCAGCCTGACTCCCATGTCCCACCTGCCTGGCCGAGACCCCTGCTCTGTGTCCTACCTGCATCCTTTGGTTGAGTTGCTGGGCCACCACTTGCCTGAGCACACCTAGGCCTGTTTCCTGTTTCCTTGTTACTCAGTCTCAGAATCTTGCTGGCCCACCCATCCCCAGGCCAGCCTACTCCCTGTTACAGTCTGTCTGTCTCACCCTGGGTCAGGTACGTGCTGTTTCTGTGGCCACCGAGGCCATTTCACCTCACCGCACCCACCTGCAAAAGCTTCCAAATGTCCTGCGTGATTGCGCCCACAGTTGAGCTGACTGTCTTCTCCTACATTTTCAGTTCAGTTAATTTTTAAAAAGACTATTTCAAATAGGTCTAGAAAGAAGGTCACGGAGAAGGGGAAAGAGAAGGGAGGGGAGAAGGAGAAGAAAGAGGGTGATGAGATGGAGGAGGGGGTTAGGAAGAGGAAGGGAAGGAAAGGAAAATGACTGTCGAGGAGATTAGCTAAGAACTCTAATCCATTTCCTAGTGTGCCCAGCATAGCACATTATACAAGGCTGAGGCTCAGGAAATAGGCACTGAATGAATGAATGAATGAATTCCATGCGGTGCGTTTGTTTTAAACTGAAAATACGTTTCTGACGTTTTCTGTTCAGCTTTCCAAGAAGTACTCAAGTTATGTTCATCAGCTGGTCTCTTACAAACTTACCAAATAATCATCGGATGTATATCCAAATGGAAAGTTGCAAAAGAACATGGAAAAAGGAGACAAGCCTAATTTTAAAATGACATTGGCCGCTGGGTTGTCACACTGGGTACCTAACAACAGACTGTCCCTTTCAAAAGTCACTTTGAGCTGCTATGATTAAGCTCTAAAAGCCACAAGCCTGCCTCCTGTTCCATCCTTTCATGACTGAAGGATGATGCCAATCTTTCACTTAGGCAGTGGTGGTTTTCTGTTTCAACGGTCGGGGTATGAATGGGTACCTGCCCTCCATTGGTTGTTGAGATGATCCTGGCACTGCCCCCACACTGCTTCACATACCACAGGAACCAGAGAGCGGAGACCTCATGGGTCTCTGCGGTGACACACAGGTTCACAAAGAGAGTAGCAAGCTGCTTCGAAGATCTGCTCAGGGAGAAACAAGAGCAAAGCTGGCAAATGCAGGGGAGCATCTTCTTCATTCTCTGGAAATTATTCAAGCAGTAAACTTAACTTGGCTATAAGTGGAGAACAATTTAGCAAGTTTCAGAAAATTGTCACTAGAATCTAATATTATAAAACATGACATCAGAGATTTGGGGAATAGGAGACATATTTTCCCCTTAATCAAAAGACCTAGCTCAGAATCAGCATGTATTCCACATGCTATGCTGTTACGACTGCTCTCCACACACTTGCTACTCTCCTAGGCATCCCCATCTCAGTAAAAGGCATCACCATTCACCCACTTGCTAAGGCCAACACTCCAGAAATCAACCTTAATTTCTCTCTTTCCATCACTCTCCCACCATCCAATGCATCAGGAAGTCCTGTTGTCTCTCACCACATCACTCCACCTTCATTACCACCAAATTGGCATCATCTCTTGCCGGGATGATTAGAATTATTTCCTCCAGACTTGTCTCTCTCATTCCACTTGTCCTCACTGAATATCTATGTACCACACTTGAAGCCAAAAGGTTTTTATTGCCCTCCCCTCCGTGGTGCTCTTTCTATAGTGTCATTCCCTCGCTTAAAACTTTCCAGTGGCATCCTATCAAAACCAGAATAAGATTCAGATCTTTTACCAGGGCCTCCAAAGTTCTAAGTGATCTAGCCCATGCCTACCTTTCCTATCTCATCCTGTACCTTCTGTACTTATTCTAATGTCCCCTCAGAAAGATGAACTCTTATATGTCTATAAAAATGAGCACCAGCTTCTATATTCCCAGCACGCTGGCGTTCTCTATCATTTTACTACAGTGTGGTAGCTTTAAAACTATTTTCACTGTCTTAAATTATCTTAATTATTGGTTTATTATTTTTTATTGCTGTCTCCCCCACTAGAATATCAATCAGTGAGACAGGGATCTTAACTTTCTTGCTAACCATAGTATCCTCTTTAATAAAATAGTGACTGGAACATAGTAAGCACTTAATAAATTACTTGTTAGATGACTGAATGAATACATGGTTGGTGGGAAATATCAATTAAACATTACTTTTCTTTTCTTTCTTTCTTTATTTTGGCCATGCCACACAGCTTGCAGGATCTCAGTTCCCCAACTGGATTAAACCCAGGCCACGGCAGTGAAAGCCTGGAATCCTAACCACTAGGCCACCAGGAAACTCCCTAAACATTATTTTTAAATGATCCATAATGCTCAAAGGATATGCTAGGTGCTGTACCAAGTACAGAATTAGTCACAGTTATCTATTCAGTTATTTTACTGTCTAATGGAAGACCAGCTCAAAGAATGGATGAGGGGAAAAAGTGATTAATAGAGTATAGATAGACGAACTTTTGCTTGAGGTTGGCAGGTAAATGATAAGAGGTTATGTCCTATCTGGAACCACACCAGAAAGTGAATGATCTCATGCAATTCCAACAGCTCAGTGAAATCTAACAGATCCTAAAATTCACCAGTAGTAATGTGTACTCTGGGATATCTTTAATTAGGACCAATCCTGCTTTTGACTTTGACAGAAAGTTTGCATGTTGTTAATCTGGTTATACCTGAGGCAGAATTTTCCACCTGGTAGTGCTGACAATGGGTGGAATAAATAATACCGTCTTCCATTTATTGAACTCTTTCACACTCCATGGTTTTTAAAACCCATTGTCTTATCGATTTGTCACCAAAATGACAGTCATTATTTTTCCCCAGTTCACAAACCCAAACACTGAGTCTCAGGGAAGTTAATAACATGTAGCGCACAGCTCACTAAATGGTACAACTGCAAACCACATCATACCTGATTCAAACTTCATGCTTTTAATACCTCAAAATGCTTTAAAATCAGTCAGTTGACAACCTTGAAGGGACAAATATTGACCAAGGGACACCTCTCTACCCTAGTGTACCTTGACTCTGGAAGTTTGTAGAATCACACCTAACACACATACCAGTTACTTGTAGCACTTTTGTGACAGTCCCCATCATTAAGGCTGCATATAGTGTAATATATATGTTGAAGTGACTTCAAGTTAGTTTTGCAAGATTCCTCATGATAACTGAAGGGATGGAAATTGCTGACTCATGCTTTCTTTGCAGAGGCAATTTTTGGCTTCTATCTAAAACAAATATCCAAAGATTGGTTTAAAATATTACTTCAGAGTGAAAACATCCTTTGCTGCTTCCTGATGTCCCGTTTTCCTTGTTCTTTATTGTATAGGTGAATTCGGATGGTACAAGGGAGTCATAAATCACTAAAACCTGATGTTGCCCTAGCTAGATAACCGATATTAAACATAAAAATAGAGCTGTGATTCTAGCTGTTACTGTTGCCAATTTGGTGAGAAAGAAATAACCCTGGTTTGAAATCAAGGGAGATCTAAAAGTAATTTGTCTCTGGAGGGCCAGGCCATTCTTAATCCTTTATTTGATTTACTCTAGGAGCTTTACTGAGAAAACAAATGAGAAGAAAAATATCTGAGGGATGGAAGGCCAAGGAAGCTAGTGCAATAATATTTTCGTGTTCCTTGCCCTGTTGACTCTTTAAAAGATAAACGTTATTATGTTTTCTACATGAAAAATATACACTTATTATATAAAATTTGGAAAATTCATAAAATAAAAAGATGAGAGAATAAGTATCTTCCACATTTCTGCCCCCCCAAAGATAATCCCTAGACTCATTTTGGTGCATTTCTTTTTCTAGTTATAGGTTTTAAAAAGTGTATTTACATAGCTGTGACTACATCATAAACTTAATCTGTTTCTGAAAACCACTTTATAAATGATAACAGAAAGAACGATCAACATTAGTCTTTGAATATATGATTGTGCTTTAGTTTGAACCACGGTAGGTTGGATATTCTGGGGATTACTTCCTTTAAAACCAGGAAATGACATCATGCTTATCTTGCTTAGGAAAAATTTAAAAATTACTTTGTGTTCATATATTCTTAACATCTCAGAATGCTTTCTTTTGTCAGCCAACAACCTAGAATATTCACTAAGGGGAGGATTAGGTCAAGGACTATAGCAGAAAAACTCAGATCTCTGTGAGACCAAAGAAATATAATTAGTCCTATCTTCAATGAGCTTCAAAGCTCTCTGGAGAGAGAAGACCTAATGAATTTATTAAAAGCTTTTTGTAACAGGAGTTATAAAACAAATGCAGGTAAAAAATACTCACTATATTTTGAAAATCTCATGTATAAAATTTAAAAGTAAATCCTGCAATTTTATTACAAACAAAATAAGTTGTATTACAAACTACATTCTAAAACAGAGTGGTAAATAGTATCAGATAAGTGTTAAAAAGGATGTAATTAATAATAGGCATTGGTTTCGTGACAATAAAAGGGTTTTACTCTTTCAAAATTGGTTGCTTTCGAAGGCTGAAGACGTAGGAGAGGCACATGTTCATCAGAGTATTATATAATAATAACGGTAATGATTAAAAACTGGAAGTAACTGAAACGTCAAATGCTAATAGATAAACACATTATGGTATTCACTTCCCATGGAATAGTCTGCAACCGTGAATATGACGTTTGATGAAGAATTTTAATTTAATCATTACCGTTATTATTATATAATACTCTGATG